>NW_027419721.1:0-108633 GCF_009905375.1 Apium graveolens | reverse complement strand
CAGAATATTAAGTGATTTTACTTATCCAATTATCGGATTTATAAATATTTTATTTGAGAAAAGTGATTTGGTTGTGAAATTCCTACCCAAGAATTGGGAGAATAAAATTATTTCGGGTGTCGAATATTATGACCCCTTTTTCAATAAAAGGTTTTGAGATTTGATGGTTACTGACTGCGTAAGAGGCCGAGGCACCGGTCCAGCGTGAGCTATTATACAGAAGTGTAATACGGAAGTGTAATATCTTACAAGGCTTGTTATGCCTTTTCTTGGCGCCCTATAGGTACCGTATGTCTTTGGGATACGGGTAGTACCTATATTAACGGTATGGCTGCGGGATACCGGTGTTGTTTCATGACTGATCATCAGGAACAACATAGTGCATAATTTGGTTCCAATCGATATTATTATATTGCTGTTGATAATCTTATAAGAAATGATTTATCAACTGATTCTGTTTTGGATTAAAAGTACTGATTCTATTTTGGATTAAAAGTGAATTGCGGTTTTGATTCAGATTCTGATTTATGCTGATACTTACGTTGTTAAATATCAAAGGTGGTATTAGTATAGATGATTGATGTTAACTTCAGTATGGAATGTTTGAGCATCAAAGTTCGTATTGATATCTAATTTGATATGACAGCAAAATAAGTATAATTTCCAGAGTTCGGTGTTGAGTAAAGTTTATGATTCATTCCATGATCATTGCTTCTGTGTTGTTGTTTACGATATTTCCGTAAACACTGTTTTACGAGCTTTGCTCTCGTCAAGATTCAAAGTATTGCTGAAGCCTTTCGCTGGAAAGTATCCAAAAGTTTTATGATTCAGCAATTATGATTTCTAAATGTTCTGCACTGATGCAGATGTTAGTTTTTTTTTTATATCAAAACGACCCTATATATGTTATAATTAACTTGCTGAGCATTTCTTTCGTTCATACTTGCCTGTTTTCAAATTTAACCTCCAGTGAGGATTAGCTTGCGTTGTTTAGCTGCGTAATTCGAGGAAGCAAAGAAGAAGCTTTTGGAAGGTGGTTGGTCCAAGGTTTACGAACTAGTGTAAGTTTTATTTATAAAGTTGTTTATATTTATTATAGTTGTATATTTTATTTGGGCCTAGTATACTTCATTTCGAAGTTATACTAGTGGGTTTAGTTTTGAGTTGGAATTTATTGAAAAGAGTTTTAAAAGAAAGTGAAAAATTTATTTGTGGAATTTGGATATCTTGTTTCTAGAACTGTAACCTTAAAAGATCTTGGATTAGTTTGGGGTCATTTATGATAAATATCTTCCGCTGGCATTTAATTTTGATTAAATGTTATTTTGGATTGAGGTTTCATAGTGACGACCAAATCTTCTGACCTCGGATTTGGGGGCATTACAGAACTAAACCAAAGCATAGTTCAGTGTACACAAGATGACTATGATGACCTCAAGTCTAAGGATACTTGTACAACTATCACTATGTGAACAACTGCTGACACGTGAGTGAACTCCATCAGTTGTTCAGCTGGGCGAGTCATGTTCAGTGAACTTATTCCATAATAAGCACCTACATACTAGCTATAGTGTCACCACACAAATGTCTATGAGAACAGACATCCTTCATAATGAAGCAAGCATAGTATGTACCGATCTTTGCGGATTATTAATTACCAGTTAGTAATCCTATGACCAGGAACTATTTAAGTTTAGAGTTATCATCTTTTTAGGTCTCACTATTATGATCTCATCATAATCCATAAAAAGCTTTACTCTAAACTATGGTATATCTTATTTAAACACTTAAATAGATAGAGCCCGTAATAAAAACAAAACAAGTCTTTATTAATATCAATGAAATCAAAACAGATTACATAAAGTTATTCCTAAATCCTAATACATGATTGGACTTAGGACATATTCCTTTCAATCTCCCACTTGTACTAAAGCCAATCACTCTGGTATCTAATACCCATCTTGTCTTTATGACGATCAAAGTGACTTTCATAAAGTAGCTTTGTGAGTGGGTCTGCTATGTTGTTATGTGTGTCAACTCTAATTCAATACAATACAAGAAATGTTACCGCGCTCCCACTAACCCTTTTGTAGAGCATGGTTCATCTACGTTTTTTAAAATCAAACTCTTTGATTGTCTCATCAAAACGAATGTTCCATCTTTCGAGAAGCTTGCTTTAAACCACATATGGTTCGCAGTAGCTTACACACTAGGTTTTCATTTCCCTTGGAAAGAAAACCATCTGGCTATTTGCCAGATCTCATAGTCGTAGTAAGCAGCAATCGCAAGCAAAATCCGAACTGATTTTAACAGGGCTACAGGTAAAAGGTTTCATCAAAGTCAATCCATTGCCTTTGTTTGAATCCTTTTGCCACAAGCCTGGCCTTATAGGTCTCCACCTGGCCATCTGCTATAATCTATCTTTTGTATACCGTATACATAGATTCCATTCTGGATTTCATGGCACTATGCCATTTCTCTGAGTCAACACTACTCATAGCCTCATTATAGGTCACAGGGTCGTCATCATCAATGATCGACAACTCATTGTCATTCTCAATGACAAGGCCATATTACCTCTCAGGTTGGCGAGACACTCTCCCTGATCTATGAATGGGCTGTTCCACAAAAGGTTGTTCAGTCAGAACAGGTGTTTCCACTTGATCCGTAGTAGTTTGTGCTTCTTGAACTTCATCAAGTTCAATTTTGCTCCCACTGTTTCCTTCAAGGATAAACTCCTTTTCCAAGAAGGTAGCATGTCTGGAGACAAACACCCGATGATCGGTGTAAAAGTAATACCCTAAAGTCTCTTTAGGATATCCCACAAAACTACATTTTACGGATCGATATTCCAGCTTATCTGGGTCAACTTACTTGACATAAGCTGGACATCCCCAAATCTTAACGTGTTTAAGACTCGGTTTCCTTTCTTTCCATATCTCATACGAAGTTTGAGGAACAGATTTGGAAGGCACCTATTCAGTAAATATGCTGAGGTTTCCAATGCATAACCCCATAGGAATACTGGAAGATTTGCATAGCTCATCATGGACCGAACTATGTCTAACAAAGTTCGATTTCTCCTTTCAGATACCAATCTGGAGGAGTCCACTGGGAGACTATACCATTTACTTTGAGATAATCTAGAAACACTCCATTAAAGTATTCACCACCTCGATCTGATCGAAGTTATAATACTATGTTTGGTTTTTTCTCCACTTCATACTTATACTCTTTGAACTTTTCAAAGGCTTCAGACTTGTGTTTCATCAAACACATATCCGAATCTAGATCTATCATCTGAAAGTAATGAAGTATGAAAATCCACCCATGGCTTGCGTAGACATTGGTCCACATACATCTGTGTACCATTCCTAGCAAATTTGCAGTCCTCTCTCCATGTCTACTAAATGGAGACTGCAGTGCCACAATAAAGTGAGATTTTCATCATCCCTTTTCTTTTATTAGTTTGTTCAATCTGAAGTAAATTATGTCACATATTACAGACCATTATTTAAAGCACCACGTCCATAAAGAATATTATCTCTAAGAATAGAACATTCATTATTCTCAATAATAAATGAAAATCCAGCCAAGTCTAACATGGGAATAATATTCCTCACAATCGAGGGAACAAAATAACAATTATTTAAAACAATAGTCTTGCCCGTAGGCATATGTAAATGAAATGATTCTACATCTTCAGCAGCAACTCTTGCTCCATTTCCCATCAGTAGAATCACCTCCTCTTCCTCAAGAGTCCTACTTCTCCTTGGTCCCTGCAACAAATTGCAGATTTGAGAACCACAGGCGGTATCTAATACCCAAGTAGAAATTTGATTTAATGACATATTCACTTCTATCATGAACATACCTGAATCAGAAGCGGTAGTCTCACTACCCTTCTTCTTCTTCAATTCTGCAAGGTAAACCTTGCAGTTCCTCTTCCAGTGCCCCACCTTGTTACAGTGAAAGCAAACAACTTTGCTCTTGGGGTCTTCAGCTTTTGGTGGAACCGGCGTTTTCTCACCTACTTTCTTCTTCTTGGAAGAGTTCCTCTTCCTTTTCTTAGGATTGGAACCTTCACCAATTAGAAGAACAGAACTCTTCTTAGGGGGAAAATTCGATTCCGCAGTCTTCAACATGTTGTGGAGTTCAGGCAGGCTGACATCCAACTTATTCATGTGAAAGTTCACAACAAACTGCGAGAACGAACTCGGAAGCGATTGCAAGACCAAGTCTTGGCTCAGCTCCCCATCCATGGCAAAACCAAGTTGTCCAAGACGTTCAATCAAATTGATCATCTTAAGTACATGGTCATTCACAGATGATCCCTCAGACATCCTACAACCGAACAACTCCTTCGATATCTCATATCGAGCTGTCCTCCCCGCCACATCATACAACTCTTGTAGATGCATGAGGATAGTGTGAGCATCCATATGCTCATGTTGCTTCTGTAGCTCAATGTTCATGGAAGCTAGCATGATGCATTGAGCAACATTTGCATCATCTATCCACTTACGATACACAACATGTTCATCATTATGTGCATCACTAGCAGGTTCAGTAGGCTTAGGTGAGTCAATCACGTATTCCAGCTTCTCAATCCTGAGAACAATTCTCAAGTTTCGAAGCCAGTCAGCATAATTAGGACCAGTCAATTTGTGAGCATCTAGTATGCTCCTGAGTGATAGTGTAGAAGACATAACGTACAAAGTAAATCTGTAAATGATAAACACATAACAACACTTAGCAAATATTCGATTTCATTTTAAAACACTATATGAATCGGGTCTTTTTCATAAGTGGCTCCCACTAGTTTATCTAATTTATTCAACCCCCTACGTGAAAAATTAAGCATTCATAATGCTAGTGGGAATAGGGATCCTACATTCCATTACACACCCCGGCTGTAGCACGAACCGCCATGTAATGTTCAATAGGCAGACAACTCTTGTCAATTACATCTTATGTTATTCCCTAATCAAACTTTAGCCTCTTGAATAATTGAGTCTCGGCTGTGGCACGACAAACTCAATATTCTAAGTCAAGTCTAACCCAACATTCCGTACAGTTGAATCAGTCCCCAAAGGCCCACGGCTGTAGCACGTACCGACCTTTAGATTCTTATTCAATGTACACATCTCTATGTAATAGACAAGTATTTCTTATTTCGAAATCAAAGCCCTCGGCTGTAGCACGAACCGACAATGATTAAAAATAAGAACTACTTTCTATCATGTTGGAAGGCTATGACCGACACAAGCCCGTTGTATCATTGGCCAATTACTACTTGATATTATTTAATTTTAGAGGGATTATATTACGTTACAATCATAATCATATTATAAAGAATTCTTCCTTTTAAATTAAATATTTCAAATCAATAATCAATAATCAGATGATTCCCAGATCGGGTGGAGCATTGTCAAGAGGCGTCACTTAATAACCCTTTCTTACAGATAGAAATCTGTTGTTGACAGAATCATCCTTTCTCTCATATCAAAATTCATATTCAATTACGTGTTTCACAAACACAAGAATCTCATGATTGTATTCATAATATTATTATTAAGGTTATGAAACAATTTCACTATACTAGGTTGTCTAACAAACGCCTTATGTTCATTTAAGTTCACCTAAATCTATCATCGCATGATAAACTAAGCATATATCACATATATAAATGAATAAACATCAAGGTAGGCATGTTACATCATCTAGCACATTAGTCTAAGCATTATACATCTCTATGTATCACATGAAGCATTTAAAAGCAATTAAAACAGTTAAAAACAGCTTTAAAACTTCTGAAATATAAACAGTTCAAAACTTTTATATAAACTAAAATTGATCACTCCATTAGATCCGTCTCGGAAAAAAGAATCCAACGGTATATTGCACGCCTAAAACGGAGTTACGAAACTCCCAGAAAATCAATTTTAATGTACATCGGGCTGTAACGCATTACAGGAACGCGTTACAAGCCCTGTAACGCATTCCGGTGATGCGTTACACCCTTTTAACCAATTAAAAGGTGTAACGCATTCCGTGAATGCGCCACAGGTGTGTAACACATTCCCGGAATGCGCGACACCCTTTTATTTTTTTTTTCTTTTCTTTTGCAGCAGCCGCCGCCTTTTCTCGATCAGCGTGCGCCGTACTTCACCTGTCTTCTTTCTCCGTGCCAACAGCACAGTAACAGTAGCAGAGCAGATATAGTACAGATATATACAAAATATATATATACTATATATACATATATTTACTTATTTAATTACAAATTTTAATTACAAGAACTTCAAAAATTCATAATAAAAAATCTATACATCATAAAATTATGAAAAAAATACCCAGACGATCTACAACACGTAGAACCCAGATCAACATTCAAAATTATTTGAGAAACGATTTCTCATCAGACAAAATTAATTCATGATATAACTTGTAAAAATCATAATTAATTCATACAAGCATATAAAATTCTGAAATTTTTACCACAGATCTATATGCATACAACCTATGCTCTGATACCATTGTTGGATTTTAATCGCAGCGGGGGCATGGCAAAACACTTTTACACATATAAAATCCAAATAAAAGCATACAGATCTGGAATAAAAATTCGGGATCGAATCTAACCTTTAAAATAATTCGGAGACAACGATCAGAGATCCTTAGCAGTTGCTCCTCAAGTGTGAAGCACTCCACCGGTATCCACCAAGAAAACGATGTTAAGGAGGAGGAAGGAGGTGGAGAGAATTGGGTTTTCCAAACTTTTTAGGTTTTTTGGGTTCTTGGGTTCGAATAAAAATAGGGTCTATAATAGTGTATTTATAGGCAAAATTTTCAGCTGAAATTTTCACATAAATATTATTATTATTATCCCATTTATTATTCTCATTAATAATTAAAACACCTTTTAATTATTAATCCCTTTTCTAAACACTTTAGATATAATTCTCTCTCTTGATTTAATTTCCAAAAATTAAATCCTTAATTTAATATTAAGAACTTTTCTTAATTAATTTATAATCAATTAAATCTCATTTAATCAATTATTAAATTTGCCAATTAATTATTTATTTCACAAATAAATAATTACCATTATTAATTAATTCCTCCACCATAAAATCATTCTCTTTTTATGGTGTGACCCTGTAGGTTCAATATTAAGCCGGTTGTAGAAATAAATAATAATAAAACTATTTTATCATAATTTATATAAATTCTCTAATTTATTAAATATGATTAATTAATTAATTACATTTATTCTACATCGTGAGGGATACTTTTCAGCATATCGCGACTATCCGGATAATATGAATTCACTGCTTAGAATACCAAGAACCTATTCAGTGAATAGTTACCGTACAATAAACTCCTTCTACCCTACATTGTCCCGATTAAATACAAGGCATGGATCTTGTGTCAAGCCTATCTAATTCAATCACTTGCTTACCATTTACTATGCTTAGTTCTATGCAAATTAGAAACTCCTTTCTAATTTCATTTACTCTGGCCAGAGATTTCTGAACTAGCATAAGTGGATCAGCCTTGAACATTCGCTTCCTTCACTGGAAGGGGTAGATCCTTTATTGATCATACACTATCTTCGTGTACAAATTCCTATACCCAGTAGAGCCCTAATAATTGTCCCTGGAGACTAAGAACTAAACCAAAGCATAGTTCAGTGTACACAAGATGACTATGATGACCTCAAGTCTAAGGATACTTGTACAACTATCACTATGTGAACAACTGCTGACACGTGAGTGAACTCCATCAGTTGTTCAGCTGAGCGAGTCATGTTCAGTGAACTTATTCTATAATAAGTACCTGCATACTAGCTATAGTGTCACCACACAAATGTCTATGAGAACAGACATCCTTCATAATGAAGCAAGCATAGTATGTACCGATCTTTGCGGATTATTAATTACCAGTTAGTAATCCTATGACCAGGAACTATTTAAGTTTATAGTTATCATCTTTTTAGGTCTCACTATTATGATCTCATCATAATCCATAAAAAGCTTTACTCTAAACTATGGTATATCTTATTTAAACACTTAAATAGATAGAGCCCGTGATAAAAACAAAACAAGTCTTTTATTAAAATCAATAAAATTAAAATTACATAAATAGTTATTCCTAAATCCTAATACATGATTGGACTTAGGACATATTCCTTTCACCTATCATATACTTAGAACATCGAATTATATCGAAGTTCCCCCCAAGCATTTTGCTTGTTGATAGGCACAACTCATCTTATTTATGTATATATATGCACTTCCGAGAATTTTTAAAGGAAGTAAAAAGATAATGTGAGTTGACCATTGTCAATAGATAAATAAGTAAGGGGGAGTTTCTTTTGAAACTATATTCAAAATATTTAAAATACGTTGAGGTAATATTTTCGACGATCCGAAATAATTAGAATGATCGTCTGAACCTTCAGAAAATGTTTTAAAATGTTTTATGAATTTTAAATCATATTAAATAATTTAATAAATATTTAATAATTAAATAATTAAACCTCGAATAATTATATTTTAAAAGAATATTTGAATTAATATTCCTCAACTAATTTATGTTTAAATAATTAAAGTGATCTTTAATAGATATAAGTAATCGAGTTTGAAATAAATAATTGTTGGAGAATACTCCTCCTCCTATTTAAAATGAATATCCAAAATAATATTCATTGTTCGAGTGATTAAATATAGTAGAGCGAATACGATCTTTAGAAATTGTTTTAAAATAAATTCGAGGTATTTAATACTTCGCAAGTGGACGTCGAGCCCCTTGGAATAAAATAAGTACAAACTTTTTTTGTCCAAACATCACCGAGATGAGTCACAGGTTTTCATTTCATAGCTCCGACCGACTCTCGGTCTTATGATTTATACATCACGCTTTAGGGTAGCGTTAAAATATTTTACGATATATACATCGTAACTTAATCTTTATTGATACGTAAAACTTGTAAAGTTATTATCATGACAAACATGGCATTTGTACGAAAGACAGTAAATAAACTTTTCACAACACACAGTATATGGAGTCTGGTTCGTAAACTTGCATGGGTACTTTGATGCGCATGATGCTCTAGGGTCCCCGAAAATCTATAATTATAAACAATTTCGGTTCGTTAGATCCCGTTCGTATTTATGGCTACTCGTATATACGCGATACTTATTAATCGTCCACACAACTCACTTTACTCTTATTATTCCAATAAGTATAAGTACTAGTCATATTATATTTATTTTCTAAATCCCTTATGTCTGTTAATGCCTTTTACATTTCGACCCTCAGCTCCACTCGCGATTCCTAAGTGTTTCTATTCGCGCGGTTTCGACTCCGACATTTTATAAAATTGAGAAATCCATATTTTCACTTGAAATTTTTATAGAAGTTAATAAACTCTATTTATTACTCTCTGTAAATATTTCATGATTTTTAAATATTGTTAAGTTGATAATTTCTATATTCAAAGTTTGTAATTCGTAGTAGTTTTTATCGCGTAAATCGTTTTTACTAAAATAGTCGTAACTTTTGATCCGTAAATCAAAATTAAGCGATTCAAGCGCCTAAACAATCCTTATAACATTTTCTATCCTAATTAAGTCTTATTTTCAGATAATATAAAGTTTATACTTTTGATAACTCTGCAGAAAGCTTATAGTTGGGTTTTGTTCATTTTAACGATGTTACGACTACGATCCGAGTTTCGTTTACGCTCTAAATCATTATTCAACCATCAACAATCACCATAATATCATCTCAACACTAACTCCTTTTAAGAACATCATGTTCTTGAGCCAACAAACATCAAACTTAATATTATCTAACTAAAAATCAAGAAAATAACAAAACAACGATCAAAACTAGGTTTATAGCTAAGATCTTAAAGTTTCTTGAAACTTAAAGCTTAAACAAAGTTTGGTCAAGGATTAATACCTTTATCAAATCTTGGGATCTGTTCTTGTTGATGGTGGAGTTTTGGGGATGCTTAGTTGTGCTTAAGGAACCTAGATCATGCCATGAAAATCAAGAAATCAAGAAGAGTTACTATTTCTCACTATTCATCATCACTTTCTTGAATTTATTTCACTAATAAAACCTTAATAAAATGCTCTCAAAAATTTATCTACCTTAGTTTAGGATGTAGGAAGCTTAGGATTTAATTGTATAATTTTTCCTTGGCTAGAAGTTGAATTTTTTTATTTTGATTTCTTCCTTTTTCTTGATTTTCCCGAATGGGACTTGAAGGAGAGAAAAGAGAGTGTTTTTGTTGAATACTTCAATAATTTTGTGAAATATTTGTGATGTAATCTTTTATATATCTCCTAGTACAATAAAATCTATCACAATCTTGCTAGGTTACCTATTTTCCAAGCTACAAACTAGCTTAAGTACCATGGTTACTATTCCACTACTATTCACTAGCTAGGTCATCATGTTATATTAGCTAGGTTACTATTTGGTTATTAACCATGGTTAGTTTCTTACTCTAGTTAGCTTGTATGGTTAGCTTGGCTTGATACGTTTATTTATTCGCTTACGCGTTCGCTCGATCGCTTATTCATTTTCGTAATAAATCTTCGTAAACGGTTCGCGGGGTAAATCCTTTCTTATACGTCTTATATGTTTTGAAGTCTCGTACTTGGATTTGAATTTGTAGGATTTTAGATTTGTAATTATATTGTGATTCTCGTAATCCTTGACGGTTCGTAGATACGGTTGTTTTTCAAAGTTCGTTTTCTTCGAAAACTAATATCGTTTATATACACTTATTTGGTATGTATAATCATGTTATCGACTCAGAAACTAAATTTTTCATGCACAACATAGTGTGGGATAAAATGTTTTCACCGATTATCAGGGTAACTATTCATCAAACATTTTACAAAGTCTAAAAAATTTGAGTTATTACACACATATAATTACATCATCACGTATTCACATATTTCCCATGAAAATCGTAACTCATTCATTTTTCTTTATTCCTCATAGATATTCATTTTTCAATAAAGTGATGTACGTACTCATTTACGTATATTACACGATAACTCATATTGATCAAACTTTCATTTTGTTGTTCTGTTCTATCAACATCAATACATATACTATACTGATATACCACATAGAGACACAACAAATTGTGTTATTCCCAAAAAATCTAAAAAATATTTACAGAAGGGGGTTAAATGTAATTCTGGTTCCTTTTTCGATTTTAAAAACCGTTCTTCATTGAATATATAAATGTGTTGATTTGGCTAAAGTGCGGGATAAAAGTATTATGAAAATCAAACACAAAGTAATCAAATACAAGTATTTAAAAACTTTCTGGTGGATTTGAATTTATCCGCCAGAGATATATATTGAATCGAGAACTCTGTGATGCAAACTTTGCACACAACTGCTTACAAGTAGAACTTACAAAGAACAAAGATTTTTTTTACAGATATAGCTTTCTCCATCTCTCTGGAAAATGCTTTCGAACTTGGATACTTGTTCTACTTGATACACTTGGTTTATATATCACCAAGCTACATGATAAAAAGACGAATAGGAAAAATAAAAATGTTTCTAGTCTAATTTCATGCTGCTTCATTTCTCTATCCAACATCTTTGAACATCTTTAATAGCATGGAAATGGAAATGCTTCTTTGTTCTCTAAGACCTGTAAATTGGCTGCCACATTCCATTTGCATACACTCGACGCATGTGGCTATCTTGTTACTGTCAACCGCTCTTTTGAATTTGATCATTCGTCGGGACTATATTGATCAGCCGTCGAATCTTCAGATGATCATCTATCGGGACTGTGTTGATCATCAGTCGAATCTTCAGATGAGCATCCATTGGGACTTTGTTGATCATCCGTCGAAGCTCTGTAAAAACATCCGTCAAAAGGCTTTCTGTCACTTTGACTCTATTTCACTTATACAGAATTACAAGACATCTAATATTTACAATTAGCCAACCTATTCTGCATATCATTCTAGTAGTCAACATGACTTAAATTATCCTTCAACATCTATCTCTCTAAGATATTATGTGTACAGGAATGTGCTACAATACTTATTTTACATAAGCTACACTCTCAATAGATGGCGATGTGATTATCCATCGAGAGCTACAAAATTCACTAAGTTAACTCTACTAAGGTGTTTTGGTTAACTTATCATCAAGTTCACAACATATTCCTAACAATCTCCCCCAATTTATATCTACTAGAATTGTAGCCATAAATTAAGAGAAACTTGATGATAACAAAATACCCTATGAATACAGACTGACTTAAAGCATATAAAAATAACAAGTGCTGTAATTTATTGAAAAATTATGTAGAGGAAGGTTTACAAAGAATCTCATAAATCATTTTCAAGGTGCTCCTCTAGAATGAGAAGATTTAGCTTATTTCCTTGACTGTCTGAACTTCTTTCCCATCTTCTGATTGTTTTCTTCAATCTGATGTTGGAGTTGCCTGTAGAATTCAAATTCTTCTGCATTTATCTGATACAACATTTATTTCTTCTCCATGAGAGTCTCATTGCTTGAAATTTTTAGCTGGTCTTCCAATATGAAGAATCTTCTGGTGTATTTTTCATCTTTGAACTCCATCATCCAGTATGGCCTCAAATACACTCTACTTCCTGTATATGGAATTGTTAGGACTCTTGGAAGTGCATTTGGTCCTCTCCAGCTTCTCCTTATCTCCTCAATCTTGTTCAGTACCATTTTCTTGGTATATGTGTTAAATCCAAAGTTCTTTTTGATTGAGGAGAAGATCTTCACCAAAACTGGAAAACTTTCTAGGAGAATTCTGTGAAGGGGCCAAGTTATCTCTTTTCCACCCTTGTACCTGAAGACTAATCTCTCTGGAAGATATTTATAAGCATTAATAGCTATGACTTCTTCTAGCTCATCCAGGTAGAGATTTATGTCAGAAAATTCCTTGATGCCACAGATGAAGAGTTAATCTCCCCTGTTGACAGTTGGCTTGGGCTTGGCTAGAGATTTGGGTTGAATTTTGACTGGCTTGTTCTTCTTAATTGTTCCTTTCTTTGTTCTCATTGGCTTGGTTGGGATTGGGATGTTTAAATTAGGAAGTGGCAGGCTTTCCCAATCTATATGTTCATCCTTAGAAACTATGGTTTCACCATAAAAGTTCATTTCAGGATAGACTTTGTATTCACCTTACTCCATTATGGACATGGTAGTTTGACTTGAGGTTGTAGATTGAGTTAGCATAGCTTCTTCCTTTTCTTCATCAAAATACAACTTCCTCTTTGGCCTTATCTTGTACCTTATTCTCTTTGCCTATTTTGGTTCTTCTTGCATCTCTTTGATCTGAGTCTCAGCTATCATAGATGGTATTTCAGAATTTGTAGTTGCAGGTTTCTTGGCTCGGTTCTTGGAATCTAAAGCTGCTTTCTTTAGTTGTTGTTCGAGCCTCACCTTTTCCTCTTTCTTGGCCTCTACAAACTGAGGGTGTCCAGCCACTACACAGATAAGTTTGCCATTCTTGTGAATCTTAGCAATTCTCTTCTTTAGCACTGAGTCTCTGAGATCTTTGCAGAATGCAATTGAACTTGCTAGCAGCTTCTTTTCATTTGGCTTAGGGGTTTCATAGGTCAGGTCCAATGGGTTTTTATCTGAATGCTTTGGATAGTTTCTCTTTGGCTTAAACACCACATTGGCCTTTGGAGACTTGATTGATGAGGGTTGACCCCTTTCCATGTTCCCTAAGCTCATTTCATTTGCTGAAATTTGTTTAACTTGAGAGAAGTGAGAAAAGACTTTGTCTTGCTTCTCTATTGGACCAAACTTCTTCTTGATTGTCTCATCGAGCTTCTCCCATTTTTCATTCATTCCCAGCTCAACTACTGCTATATTAATCCGATCTATGATGTCCAATACTGGTGGGTTAGAGAAGGAAATTTATGGAACAATCACCTTACTGACATTGATTTTTAGAACTTTATCCCCCTCACTTGAAGCTCCTTTACTAACTGAGGTAGTAGAGCCTTTCTCCCCCTTTTGTTAGCATCAAGTTGAGCAGTGTTGGATGTTTCTACAACCACCAGCTTTTGAAGAAGAAGAGTCTGATGAGTTTGGTTGATTCGGATCTTGGTGATATCATTCTCTAGAGAGGTCAACCTTTTGCTCACGTAATCTCTCTTGGAGCTAAGTTCACAGTCTTTTCTGAGTCTTTGATGGATGTCCCTCAAGGTAGCTTCAGGAAGCTTGGACTCTAATCTTTCAGAGATATCCTTTTTGACAGCAATAACAGTTTCCTTGATCTCATCTACATCCCGTGATTGTTTAAGAGAATGAATGTGATGTAGCTGGAGAGAATCAAGGTGAGCTTGATGTAGATTCTTGGTGCTGGCATTTGTGGTGGTTTGGAGAGCTATTTGAGTCTAGTGAATGAGATTGGAGAGAGTAAATTTGAAATGATGTTCACTGCACTCTTTGCTAAACATCCATGATTGATTGTTTGCACTCCTGCTAGTTCCAGCTTCTCCCCCTATGGTCATGAACTCTTCTTTATTATCATCATCTCCAAGGTTGTCTTCATGATCCACCACTAGGAAAGTCAAAATCATCACCAGCTGTGGAAGGCATGGCATTGATTGCATCCTTGTCCCTTTGCATAGAGGTAGTTGTATGCACCAAGTTCAGTGTTCTTTCAGCAGCCTCATTGTACTGTTCAACCAAAAGTTAATAAGATGGAACAGGGTGAGTAAACGCCTCATCTTCATAAGAAACGGAGTATAAAATAGCTTGATATTTTTTTTGAATTAGTTGTCTCTTTTCAGCCTCATTGACATCCATTAACTCACTAAAAATGGGTTCTTCCCATTCTTCAGTACCTGTTTCTCTCTCACTTTATCTCTCTTTTTGCATCAAGGGCTCCCCTTGGGTCACCACCCTCACACCCTCACCTTCACCTACTAAGGTAGGACTCCTCTCACTCTCTTTTTCCAGGCTGGAAGAAATAGCCTGTATAGATTCACTCTTTTCCTCTCCTTTTGCCTGAGAGAAACTCAGCCTCTCCCTCAATTCACTCCATTCCCTCAATCCAAGGAGTGATTGTACAACCACTAGCTCATCTACACTTGTAACAATAGTTGAAGTTTCAGGATGTGTAGAGAGTTTCGACGGATGAGGAACATCCGTCAAGATAGTAGTTGGAAGATTCAACGGATGACTGCTACTAAGCGCATCCGTCGAGATACAATCACCTTTTGACAGATGAACAATATCCGTCGAGATAGTGGAAGTGAAAGAGCATGGAGTGGAAATTACTGTTGAATGTGTGAGGATTGATGTGAATTTTGGAACAGATTTTTCAGTAGAATCAGTAAGAATTGGTGATAAGTGGAATTTATATCTACTTGGAACGTTTTATTACAAGCTCAAGTTGGTGTTTTAGACTCAAGTTGTTGGTATTTTTGATGTGTTTTTTGCGTTATTGCATTTCAGGCATCAGTTAAATGAAGAAAGGAGTTTTTCAAGGTAATATGCTAAAAAAAGATCTTAATTGGAAGCCTAGGCCATTCTCAAGTTGTAGAGAATCTCGTTAGCTTCGCGTGGGCAGTTGACTAGCCTAATCTGACGAGCAGAAATCAAGATACGGCCAAAAGAAGAATTGTTAGAATATTTCCAGAATGTCAGCGCGGCCGCATCAGAACCAGCGCGCACGCGCCGCTGAAAACACTATTCCAGCGCGGCCGCGCTGGAAAATAGCGCACCCGGTTTTTGCACCAGAATCCTGATTTTAGTCAAAATTGAAGATTTTGAGAGTTCTGGTCATCCTGGAGCCTATATATACCAATAAAAAGACGTTTTCAACAACAAGGAGACCTTGGAGAGCAATAAGAAGACCTAGAGAGCACGAAACGGCTATGGAGAAAAAGAATTTTATTTTTTTTGATTTAGGTGATACTTGGATGCTTGTTTTCGATTTGTCTTTAAACCCTAGTACTCTTATATTATTTATTATCATGCTTTCATTGGAACCCACATTGATGATGAGTTCGATTATGAACTAATCGTTATCGTGGGGTTCTAGCAAATTTATTTATGGATTTATTTAGTTAAATTATTTCGATACCTTAGTGTGTGGTGATTGTATGATAACCTAGTATTGGTTGTGCTTTTTCATCTTATGAGCGTCGCGAACTTATAAGATAGTGCGTTAATTCTTAATGAAGCGAAAGTAAATTTAAGGATTTAGAACTTGCCATGCTAGCATAGGTTCATGTGTTATTGTTATGCATGATTCGTAAGTAACTTTAACCATCTTACTTGTCCTATGTAATCATGATAGATAACTTGTGCTTAAACCGTTATGTTGTCAAATTCTATAGACATATAGGGTCTCAATATAATTTGTGTCTATTCAGCTTCTATCTATTTTGTGGATGTCTGGTAGTATGGTATTCATACAACGAAAGTTGGTGTTTATCAGTTTCGTGTTATTGATTAGTGTCATCACCATTACATGCTAAGGTTAAGAACGAAAAGGCTATTGAATGAAGTATTTAATGAAGTTAGAATCCCATGTTTGTCATATATATTAATTCAATCATTCTTATTCTCTTAGTTATAATTGTTAGTTTAATTCTTAGTTATAAACAATCCCAATTTGTTATCGTCTTAGCATTGAATAATAACACATTATTGTATAAGTGCATAAATTATAAAATTAACCTAAACCAATCTCTATGGGAACAAATCTGATTTAAATCTTATACTACTTGTGAAAGCGTATACTTGCGTATATTTTAGCGCGTGTTTAGCGACTAACAAGTTTTTGGCGTCGCTGCCTGTTAGTCGCTAAACACGCACTAATAATTCACGCAAGTATACGCGTTTGCAAGTAGTATAAGATATAAATCAGATTCTTTCCCACAGAGACTGGCTTTGGTTAACTAATTAATTTATGCACTTAAGCAACAATGTATGGTTATTATTCAATGCAAAGATGATAACAAATTGAGGTTGTTATAACTAAGAATTAAACTAACAATTATAACTAAGAGAATAAAGAGGGTTGTATATTATATGAGACATACATGGGATTCTAACTCTATTAAATACTTCATTTAATAGCCTTATTGTTCTTAACCTTAGCATGTAATGGTGATGACACTAGTCAGATAACACGGAACTGCTAACGCCAACTTTCATTGCACGAATAACATACTATCAGACATCCACAAAAGAGATAGAAGCTGGATAGACACCAATTATATTGAGACCCTATATGTTTATAGAATTTGACAACATAAAGGTTTAAAGTACAATTTATCTATCATGATTACACAGGGCAAGTAAGAAGGTTAAAATAACCTACGAATCATGCATAACAATAACACATGAACCTATGCTAGCATGGCAAGTTCTAAATCCTTAAATTTACTATCACTTCATTAAAGATTAACATGTTATCTTATAAGTTCGCGACACTCATAAGACGAATACGCACAACCAATACTAGGTTATCATACAATCACCACACACTAAGGCATCAAAACAAATTAACTAAAGAAATCCATAAATTAATCCGTTAGAACCCCACGATAACGATTAGCCCATAATCAGATCATCATCAACGTGGGTTCCAATGAAAGCATGGTTTAATAAACGTAGTCTTTATACTTAAATAACAAAACCAAGTACAGAACAAGAGTAAGGTTCACAAGTAAGAAAACTAGCATCCAAGTTATAACTTAGAACAAAGATTCACAAGTAAAAACAAGATCTTCTTCGTCTTCATTGAATCCGTGCTAAAACGGTCTTCGTACGACTCTCCTTGCACTTTAGTACGTCTTCCCCTTGAAAACGTCCTTTATTTGAATATATATAGCAGCCCCATGCAATCCATAAGTCCTCCAATTATAATTATAATAGAATCAGGATTCTTTGAATTCGCACCGGCGCGGGCGCGCGCTATCACAGCACGGGCGTGCTGCCTTTCTGACATCCTGGCGCGGTCGCGCGCTTGACTGGCACGGGCGCGCCGTGCCTCTGGAAAAAACTTCAGATTTCTGATTTTCTTTGCTGCTTCGAGTCAGCTTTCCACGAGCTTTTATTCCATCACCACCTTGACACTAAATTAGCACCAAAATAATGCTAATTCACCTGATTACCTAGATAATGCCTGAAATGCAAAAATACTAGAAAACACGTTAAAACACTTAACAACTTGAGTACAAACACATCAATTCAAAGCTTAATAGAGCATTATAAAGTGTCATAAATACCACTCAACATACCCCCACACTTGAATTGATGCTTGTCCTCAAGCATAAACAGACTCAAAGAACAAGAAACAAAAATGCATGAATGCAACTAATATGAATGCAACGATCCAAATAGAATAACTAAATGAATCAACGAGCAATATCTCAACAAATAGTTACTCGCATGAAGATCAATCAAATCATACAAATCAATTTACAAACTAGAGACATGCGTGTGTGCAAATACTTACAGATATACTATCGCAACTAGATCAATAATCATGACTCACTACTCGACAAGACAATCGCAAGGTTATAAATAAAATAAAAAGCTAGACTCAAAATAACTTACAACACTTCAATTCTTATATTGGAGTTTTATATGGATTCATGCTTTTATTCAAACAAAACAACACACATATGTTTATTTGATCATGCAATGAGTGAGGTCCACAAAAGACTTTTACAATAGTATCCATATAGCGAGCGTTAGGTTAGCAGATCCCAGACTATAAAAGCCTTAGGTCACTAGGCACAAAGTCCCCTAAGAACTTAATAACTCGAGTACTAAAGAGCCCACTCGTGAACAATTTTACATAACACTTATTCTTTTTCTTTTCTTTTCTTTTTTTTTTTCTTTTTTTTTCTTTTTTTTCTTCCAAATTTCTGAACGAGTGCGTTTCGCTCAACCCTAGACTACACATATAAATATGAGCCGGCTACTAGCCATTTAACACCTAGCCACAACAACTAGCAATGAAATCCAATTTTTCTCCAATTTCTAAAAATCCATGTTATTTTAATATTAAGAGAATATCCTAAATTTTAAATATAAACAAGCGATTAAACCTCGACAAACAAACAAACCTTGACCATGATCTAGCACTCTAGCAACCTATAAGACTTAGTGAAATACAAGTGTCTCTAGTATGCAAATTAATTCGATAAGACCTAACATCACTACACTAGCATCAATATCACAAATTAATCGGAAAAATCATTTAAGGGATCATGTTATAATGCAAATGCATGAACTATATGAACAAACTAACATAAAAACTACCAAAAAAAATAATAAACTATATGGCAAAATATGCACTATATGAACTAAACTATCATGAATATGAAAACTATATGCTACTCACACAAAACATATTCCTTCAACTACTACCCCTAACTTAAAATATTCACTGTCCTCAGTGAATGTAATAGTAAGGAATTCAGGCATACCTAATCAGAATCAGGCTCCTCACCCTCAACGGGTGGAGTGTCAGGTGTTTCCGGAGGTGGATACACGGGATCCTCACCAAAAACTGGCCACTGGATGTCAACACCGGTGGCTCGAAAAGCTGTCCCCAATGCCTGGGTGAGATCACGTACAAACCTGCTGTGGATGTCATGCATCGCATCCATCCTCCTAGCCAGATGCCTGTACTGCGTCATGCTCATGCCAGCTCCTATATCAGCTCCTTCCTCCTCCTCATGTGCCTGCTGCAACGACCCTGCCTTATCTCCTAGCTGGGATCTCCATGCAGTCCTGCTCTCCTGAGTGGCCCCATCAGCTGGCCTCCCACCAGGTAGGTGGTCAAAAGTATAACCAAGCCCCTTCAGATCGGGCTTGCCTCCATCCCATTCTTGCATCGTAGCCAAAGTAGTGCTGTCAGTAGGAGCACTCGGGATCTGCAACTGCTCATGTGTGGGCCAATGAACATCAACTGCCACGCACAGCTTCAACACAACGGACGCATACGGAATAGACCCCGTGGTACTCCCCCTCAAGAACTTCAGGATGCCCTGATAAATCACCATCCCCAGATCCATATAATCGCCCTGAAGAATCCCCCATAACAGCCGTGCACGCTCCACATTAATCTCATGCACATGCGAAGATGGCATGATGTTAGCACAAATAAACGCATTCCATGCACGGGCAAACCTGTTCATGCTAGAAGCCGGGAATGTAGAATACTCGATCGTACCCCTCTTAATCTTCCAGTGAGTGTCGGGCTAGCACAGCTTAGCAATAATAAGATCCAGATCAAAGTCCTCTGGAGTCTTATCATTCCACATGTCTTGCCCGATCTTCCTCGCGGGCTGCTCAATCACCGTCCTAATAGCCTCTGCACTGTACTCCACAGTCCTCTCTCGAACAACCGTGAAGCCATTCTTCGCAGCCTTCGCATTCGCATAGAACTCACAAACAACACTCATGGGCACCGTAGTGGGTGCCTCGCAAAAAGGAACCCAACCCATCAGAATCATCTCCAATAGCTTACCATCCTTCCCTGATGGCTAAAACCCTCTCTCCTTGATGATCGGCTTCGAGAGAAGCCTCGTATACTCTAATTCAGCCTCGGGAGTAGAGAACCTCAGCCTCGGGAGTAGAGAACCTCAGCCTTACACCACCCATACTTAAAGAATCGGTGCTGCTGCTGCTTACTTGTATTCTTTGTCTCTTGGGTGCCATTGGAATTGAGTAGAGAGAATAAGAGTTGTGTTTGAGAGAGAATTTGTGAAGTGGTGAAGAAGTTTGTATATGAGGTGTATATATATATAGGTGGTGAAAAGAGAATTATATATGGAATAGAAGTGGGATTTGATTATGGGAATAATGGGAGTAATGGGTTTAATTTGGAGAGGGGAATTTGGGATGTGGGGGAGTAAAATTCGGTTGGGAATTGATTTCTTAGAAAAAATCCTGATTTTCCCCCTTAAATCTGCCTTTTATTTTTCTGAGTCGGAACCTCGGCGTGGCCACGCGCTAGGACAGCGCAGGCGCACGCTACTTCTGCCAAACCGGCACGGCCACACGCTGGAACAGCGCAGGCGCGCCGTTTTTTTGTGTTTTCAGCACGGCCGCGCGCTAGGACAGCGCCGGCGCACCAGGCTTCTATAGTCAGTCCTGAATTTTTTTCGTTTTTTGATTTTTTTGTGATTTTCTCTTTTCTTCTTGCTTCCTCTACTTACTAATGTACAACAAACTTGGGTTGCCTCCCAAGAAGCGCTTGCTTTACATCGTTAGCTTGAAGTAGAACTTGAGATCAAACGGACAATAAAACGGCACTAACCACCTCACGGTTTTCCGTGTCACCATAATAATGCTTCAACCTCTGACCATTTACCTTGAATGCTTGGCCCAGATCATTCTCAAAACTAAAAATTAACTCTGCAGTCCCCGGCAGCGGTGCCAAAAACTTGTTAGTCGCTAAACACACGCTTATAATTCACGCAAGTATACGTGTTCGCAAGTTGTATAAGATATAAATCAAATTCGTTCCCACATAGACTGGATTTGGTTAACTAATTAATTTATGCACTTAAGCAACAATGTATGGTTATTATTCAATGCTAAGACGATAACAAATTGTGGTTGTTTATAACTAAGAATTAACTAACAATTATAACTAAGAGAATAAAGAAGGTATCATATTATATGAGACAAATATCGGATTCTAACTTTATTAAATATTTCATTCAATAGCCTTATGTCTATAGAACAATAACCTTAGCATTCAATAGCCTTGACCGGCGCGGGCGCGCCGTGCCTCTGGAAAAAACTTCAGATTTCTGATTTTCTTTGCTGCTTCGAGTCGGCTTTCCAGGAGCTTTTATTCCAACACCACCTTGACACCAAATTAGCACCAAAATAATGCTAATTCACCTGATTACCTAGATAATGCCTGAAATGCAAAAACACTAGAAAACACGGTAAAACACTTAACAAATTGAGTACAAACGCATTAATTCAAAGCTTAATAGAGCATTATAAAGTGTCATAAATGCCATTCAATGCTGCCGGGGTCTCGGTGTTGTTAATTTTTAGTTTATGTGCTTGTCATCAGTGGTCGTTAAAGTTCAATGACTCGGACTCTTTTACTCTCACGGTTTACTTGTTGTGTTTAAGATACTCATTACAATGGGAGATCTAGCAGTACGAACGAAAACCTTGATGGATTTTTCTCAACCCAAGATTAATGACATTCAATCTAGCATTGTCAGCCCAGCTATCACAGCTAATACCTTTGAGATCAAGCCTGGCATAATTCAGATGATACATAATTCAGTTCAGTTTGGGGGTGCTCCAACGGAAGATCCCAATACGCACATTAGGGATTTCATAGAGATCTGCGACACCTTCAGTTTCAATGGTGTTTCTGAAGATGCTATAAAGCTGAGGCATTTCCCATTATCTTCGAGGGATAAAGCTGAGTGATGATTACATTCTCTACCAGCAGGTTCTATCACCACTTGGGAGGATCTTGCTCAGAAGTTTCTTACTAAATTCTTCCCTATGGCGAAGACAGTTGCAATCAGAAATGCTTTTACTCAATTTGCGCAGCAATCAGGAGAATCTCTTTATAAAGCTTGAGAGCGCTACAAGAAGATGCTTAGGAATTGTCCTCATCATGGAATGCCTGATTGGATGATCATCAATTGTTTTTATAATGGTTTGGGAGCACAATACAGACCCATGCTCGATGCAGCATCAGGTGGAGCCTTATGGGCTAAGAGCTAAGATGAAGTTTATGATCTAATTGAACTGATGGCTTCTAATGAATATCAGTATCTAACTCAGAGATTGCCATAGGGCAAGGTAGCAGGAGTTTTTGAAGTGGATACAGCTACGGCTATCACTGATCAACTAAAGGCATTGTCTATGAAGATCGATTCTCTGGCTAACTATGGTGTTAATCAGATAAACAGAGTTTGTGAGCTGTGTGCAGGTTCGCATGCGATGGAGCAATGCGCTATATCTAGTGAATCAGTTCAGTTTGTGAGCAACTTTCAGAGATCACAGCATCCAGTTCCAAACACTTATCATCCTGACAACTGGAATTATCCTAACTTCAGCTGGAGCAATAATCAGAATGCAATGCAACATTCGTTCCAGCAGTTTAGAAATAAGCAATTCAACCCTCCTGGTTTTCAACAACAGTATGCACCAAGACAACAACTCCAACAATAACCGCATGGAAGTACAGGTCAATATTCGAATGAAAAATCTGAATTGGAGGAGTTGAGGCTTATGTACAAAAATCAGGCTCTTATATGCCAAAGCCAGGCTATTTCTATCAAGACTCTGGATGACCAAATAGGGCAAATTGCTAACACCTTATTGAATCGACCACCAGGAACGCTTCCTAGTGATACAGAAGCCAGTCCAGGCAAGAGGGAAGTTGAAGAATAGGTGAACTCCATCACCTTGAGGTCTAGAAAGGTCACAAGCCCAAAATTCAGCAAGACGAGAGCCTGAAAAAGGTCAAGTTTCAGAAAATGAAGTTGTGGCTGAAGAAGAAGTGCTGAAGGATGCCGAGGTGGAAACAAGGAAGAAAGTTATTATCAACACTCCTCCTGAGGGTAATACCAGGGGAAAAACAGTTCTATCCTCCACCTTCTTTTCCTAAAAGGTTGCAAAAAGCAGAACGTTTGGATAAGCATTTGCTAAGTTTTTGGAAGTTTTCAACAGAAACTTCACATCAACATACCTTTCGCTGAAGCTTTTGAATAGATGCCTAGCTATGCGAGGTTTATGAAAGGTATTCTCTCTCGGAAAGTAAAGCTCGATTAATGAGAGACCCGTTGCTCTTACAAAGGAATATAGTGCTAGTGCTGCAACCAGAAGTTGCCTCCGAAGTTTAAAAAATTCTAGAAGCTTCATTATTCCTTGCACCATCGGGAACTTGGTACTTTTGACAGAGTGTTTATGTGATTTGGGATCTAGCATCAATCTGATGCCCTTGTCTATCTTTAAGAAGCTTGGTCTACCTGATCCGAAGCCAGATATATATGTCCTTGCAGTTGGCCGATTCGTCTATTACATATCCACGAGGTATGTGGAGGAGGTGTTGGTCAAGGTGGATAAACTCATCTTCCCTGCTGACTTTGTATTCTTGATTTTGAGGAAGATAAGAAGATTCCCATTATCTTGGGAAGACCATTCTTGGCTACAGGCCGAACTATGATTGATGTGCAAAAGGAGAGCTTACAATGAAGGTTCAGATCAGAAGGTTCACTTTTAATGTGTTCAAGGCAATAAGTTACCCATGGATAAAATGTTAGTGTTTGTGCCCTAGAGACAAACACTATTATGTTTATATTATGAAACATTGGATTATTAATTATGTTTATATGGATTATTCTTTAGTAATTTATTATATCTTTATTTTCTGTGATAAGATGTTAGATTAGTAAATGTCCTTAGAATATGATATGTAAATCTATATCTCTAAGTACGTGACTTAGAAATGAGATTATGAGAATAATATTGATATTCTTAAAGGTCCCTAGTCAAGTAATATTGATAAGGGACGATAATAAGTACATTGAGACTAGTGTGTTTGTTGGCTGATGATCACATCTCATTGATCATAGGTATGGTGATACTAAAGTTAAAACACAGGCACATGTATTAAATACATGGTGCTGGATTGACCCGTTGTGAGATACTACATGTTTAAAGTGTCATAAGTTAATCTCACAGTTATAATGATGGTATTGGTCCTTTGACTGAAATCATTATATTTCTATACGATAATTAATATACTTTGATACTATTGAAAGTTATCCTTGACCGGGTAATAATAAAAGTAGAACATTGGGTACATTATGAATCGTATGAGAAAATATGAATGATCTAGATGGAATTTAGCCCTCCCTTTATTAAAGGAGTGATATTATTGGCCTCTTGATTGAGTAAGACTATAAAAATGCATGGCCGTGCTCAAATACTGATTTGTTTAATAGTTTACTCATTGATCAAGGAAAGAAGGATTAAACGTTAACAGAGGATGACACAATGCATGCCTCGAGTTTGATCTATAATATAAGGCTAAAGGGATTATATTACATTGTACATTATTCACGAAAGGTTTAATTGATCACCGATTTAATTATTATTACTTAGGTAGCAATGATGTATTACTAGATGCCACTCATTATTTATAATTTAAATATGAGATATTTAAATTATTGCCAACGTAATAATAACCTATAGGGTCGCACAAAGATAGGATGGAGGAATATTTAATTCAAATTCGGATTTGAATTAAAAAGGGAAATTTGAATTATTTATTATTAATTAAGCTAGACTTAATTAATGTGATAAATGAATTTCAAATTTGTATATTATTAAATCCGAAATTCAGTTGTTATTTAGTAATTGAGTTAAACTTAATTATTAAATAAATAGAATTTCAGATTTTAATAAACTCTAACTTGGATTAGGGTTAGGACTGTTTTTGGCCTCTCTATATAAATATCCTTAAGGCTAAAATTAGGGTTACGTTTTTATTAGATAAAAACATAAAACCCTAGCAGCTAAAGGTGAATGAGAGAGAGAGAGAGGAAAAGCAGGTTCGTTCTTGGTGCTAGTACATGCCTCCTCCGTACCAGCTTTCGTGTGGATACCTCTACGGCGTAGATCGTCAAGGCGGGATACGTGGTGTTCGGTTAAATCTAGGATCTCCTTTTGTCAACCATAATCATAAAGCTCATTAAGGTAAAACATCTATTCTCCGTAATTATCCGTTCATTATACATAGATCCTGTGGTAGGGATTCAAATTTTTTTGTTTTTGCGTTGCTTTTTATGCTCGAATCCCTAACATAAAGAGTAGTGCTTTAAATTAGAGTGGGTAGACTCTGTCGTAAATTCGGAGCTTGAGCAATTGCCAAAGTTAGATACCTTGGAGAGAGCCTTAATAGGGAGTCAGTTATTGAAAATAAAGGAGGAGCGGAGCAACTGCAGGTTTTGAATGCACCTCCATGGAAGAGGAAGTTGGATATGCCATTCGATTCTCTTGGGTTAGCAGAGCTGAAAATTTCTCAGGAGCGTTTTGACACATCTATTGAAGAAGCTCCCACACTTGAGCTCAACCGACTGCCAGATCACTGATATATTTTTTATGACGTAGAGAGTGGTTTGGATGGATCTTCCCGCACCTACAGAGGGTTCTTCTCATGTGCAGCAGGTAGTTGATAGGACTGGTGTTTGGATTTTTAAACGCAACGGGGCGTGGAAAAACACTTTTACACATACAAAATCCAAATAAAAGCATATAAATCGTGAATAAAAATTCGAGGGATCGAATCTAACCTTTTAAAATAATTCGGACACAACGATCAGAGATCCTTAGCAGTTGCTCCTCAAGTGTGAAGCACTCCACCGGTATCCACCAAGAAAACGACTTTTAGGAGGAGGAGGAGGTGGAGAGAATTGGTTTTCTGAAACTTTTGGGTTTCTGAGGGTAGAATAAAATAGGGTATATAATAGTGTATTTATAGACAAAAATTTTTAGCTGAAATTTCCCATAAATAGTATTATTATTATCCCATTTATTATTCTCATTAATAATTAAAACACCTTTTTATTATAATCCTTTTTCTAAACACTTTAGAAATAATTCTCTCCTCTTGATTTAATTTCCAAAAATTAAATCCTTAATTAATAATATTAAGAACTTTTCTTAATTAATTTATAATCAATTAAATCTCATTTAATCAATTATTGAATTTGCCAATTAATTATTTATTTCACAAATAATAATTATTAGCCATTATTAATTAATTCCATCCACCAATAAAATCATTTCTTTTTTATGGTGTGACCCTGTAGGTTCAATATTAAGCCGGGTAGTAGAAATAATAATAATAAAACTATTTATCATTATTTATATAAATTCTCTAATTTATTATGATTAATTAATTAATCACATTTATTCTACATCGTGAGTGATGCTTCTCAACATATCGCGACTATCCGGATAATATGAATTTACTGCTTAGATACCAAGAACCTGTCAGTGAATAGTTACCGTACAATAACTCCTTCTACCCTACAATGTCCCGATTAAATACAGGCATGGATCTCGTGTCAAGCCTATCTAATTCAATCACTTGCTTACCATTTACTATGCATAGTTATATGCAAATTAGAAACTCCTTTCTAATTTTATTTACCTGGCCAGAGATTCCTGAACTAGCATAAGTGGATCAGCCTTGAACATTCGCTTCCTTCACTGGAAGGGGTAGATCCTTTATTGATCATACACTATCTTCGTGTACAAATTCCTATACCCAGAAGAGCCCTAATAATTGTCCCTGGAGACTAAGAACTAAACCAAAGCATAGTTCAGTGTACACAGATGACTATGATGACCTCAAGTCTAAGGATACTTGTACAACTATCACTAAGTGAACAACTGCTGACACTGGAGTGAACTCCATCAGTTGTTCAGCTGTGCGAGGTCATGTTCAGTGAACTTATTCCATAATAAGCACCTAACATACTAGCTTATAGTTGTCACCACACAAATGTCTATGAGAACAGACATCCTTCATATGAAGCAAGTCATAGTAATGTACGACGATCTTATTACGGACTTATTAATTACCACTGTTAAGTATTCCTACGACCAGGAAACTATTAAGTTCAGAGTTATCCATTCCTTTTTAGGTCTCACTATATGTGGATCTCCTCACATAATCCCACTAAAAAAGCTTTACTCTAAACTCTGGTGATATCGTATTAAACACTTAAATAGATGAAAGCCCGTAAATAAAAACAAAACAAGTCTTTATTAATATCAATAAATCGTAAATATGCAGATTACATAATACAGATTATTCCTAAATCCTAATCAATGATGGGACTTAGGACATAAGTCCTTTCAATCGTCCCACTTTGGTACTAAAGCAATCCAACTGCTGGTAATAAGAATACCCCATCCTCCATCTTTATGACCGATCAAAAAGTAAGCTTTGTGAGTGGGGTCTGCTATGTTGTTATGTGTGTCATCCTCTAATTCAATACAATACAAGAATTGTTATCGCGCTCCCACTACCCTTTTGTAGACGCATGGTTCATCCGTTTTTGATAAAATCAAACTCTTTGATTGTCTCATCAAAACGATGTTCCATCTACGAGAAGCTTGCTTTAAACCACATTAATCGCAAGCAAAATCCGAACTGATTTTAACAGGGCTACATGTAAAAAGTTTCATCAAAGTCAATCCATTGCCTTTGTTTGAATCCTTTTCCCAAAAGCCTGGCCTTATAGGTCTCCACCTGGCCATCTGCTATAATCTATCTTTTGTATACCGTATACATAGATTCCATTCTGGATTTCATGGCACTATGCCATTTCTCTGAGTCAACACTACTCATAGCCTCATTATAGGTCACAGGGTCGTCATCATCAATGATTGACAACTCATTGTCATTCTCAATGACAAGGCCATATTACCTCTCAGGTTGGCGAGACACTCTCCCTGATCTATGAATGGGCTGTTCCACAAAAGGTTGTTCAGTCAGAACAGGTGTTTCCACTTGATCCGTAGTAGTTTGTGCTTCTTGAACTTCATCAAGTTCAATTTTTCTCCCACTGTTTCCTTCAAGGATAAACTCCTTTTCCAAGAAGGTAGCATGTCTGGAGACAAACACCCGATGATCGGTGCAAAAGTAATACCCTAAAGTCTCTTTAGGATATCCCACAAAACTACATTTTCGGATCGATATTCCAGCTTATCTGGGTCAACTTTCTTGACATAAGCTGGACATCCCCAAATCTTAACGTGTTTAAGACTCGGTTTCCTTTCTTTCCATATCTCATACGAATTTGAGGAACAGATTTTGGAAGGCACCTTATTCAGTAAATATGCTGAGGTTTCCAATGCATAACCCCATAGGAATACTGGAAGATTTGCATAGCTCATCATGGACCGAACTATGTCTAACAAGTTCGATTTCTCCTTTCAGATACCAATCTGGAGGAGTCCACTGGGAGACTATACCATTTACTTTGAGATAATCCAGAAACTCTCCGTTCAAGTATTCACCACCTCGATCTAATCGAAGAGTTATAATACTATGTTTGGTTGTTTCTCCACTTCATACTTATATTCTTTGAACTTTTCAAAGGCCTCAGACTTGTGTTTCATCAAACACATATCCGAATCTAGATCTATTATCCATGAAAGTAATGAAGTATGAAAATCCACCCATGGCTTGCGTAGACATTGGTCCACATACATCTGTGTGTACCATTCCTAGCAAATTGCAGCCTCTCTCCATGTCCACTAAATGGAGACTGCAGTGCCACTATAAGTGAGATTTTCATCATCCCTTTTCTTTATATAGTTTGTTCAATCTGAAGTAAATTATGTCACATATACAGACCATTATTTAAAGCACCACGTCCATAAAGAATATTATCTCTAAGAATAGAACATTCATTATTCTCAATAATAAATGAAAATCCAGCCAAGTCTAACATGGGAATAATATTCCTCACAATCGAGGGAACAAAATAACAATTATTTCAAACAATAGTCTTGCCCGTAGGCCTATGTAAATGAAATGATTCTACATCTTCAGCAGCAACTCTTGCTCCATTTCCCATCAGTAGAATCACCTCCTCTTCCTCAAGAGTCCTACTTCTCCTTGGTCCCTGCAACAAATTGCAGATATGAGAACCACAGGCGGTATCTAATACCCAAGTAGAAATGACATATTCACTTCTATCATGAACATACCTGAATCAGAAGCGGTAGTCTCACTACCCTTCTTCTTCAATTTGCAAGGTAAACCTTGCAGTTCCTCTTCCAGTGCCCCACCTTGTTACAGTGAAAGCAAACAACTTTGCTCTTGGGGTCTTCAGCTTTTGGTGGAACCGGCATTTTCTCACCTACTTTCTTCTTCTTGGAAGAGTTCCTCTTCCTTTTCTTAGGATTGGAACCTTCACCAATTAGAAGAACAGAACTCTTCTTAGGGGGAAAATTCGATTCCGCAGTCTTCAACATGTTGTGGAGTTCAGGCAGGCTACATCCAACTTATTCATGTGAAAGTTCACAACAAACTGCGAGAACGAACTCGGAAGCGATTGCAAGACCAAGTCTTGGCTCAGCTCCCCATCCATGGCAAAACCAAGTTGTCCAAGACGTTCAATCAAATTGATCATCTTAAGTACATGGTCATTCACAGATGATCCCTCAGACATCCTACAACCGAACAGCTCCTTCGATATCTCATATCGAGCTGTCCTCCCCGCCACATCATACAACTCTTGTAGATGCATGAGGATAGTGTAGCATCCATATGCTCATGTTGCTTCTGTAGCTCAATGTTCATGGAAGCTAGCATGATGCATTGAGCAACATTTGCATCATCTATCCACTACGATACACAACATGTTCATCATTATGTGCATCACTAGCAGGTTCAGTAGGCTTAGGTGAGTCAATCACGTATTCCAGCTTCTCAATCCTGAGAACAATTCTCAAGTTTCGAAGCCAGTCAGCATAATTAGGACCAGTCAATTTGTGAGCATCCAGTATGCTCCTAGTGATAGTGCAGAAGACATAACGTACAAAGTAAATCTGTAAATGATAAACACATAACAACACTTAGCAAATATTCGATTTCATTTCAAAACACTATATGAATCGGGTCTTTATTCATAAGTGGCTCCCACTAGTTTTCCTAATTTATTCAACCCCCTACATGAAAAATTAAGCATTCATAATGCTAGTGGGAATAGGGATCCTACATTCCATTACACAACCCCGGCTGTGGCACGAAACCCCATGTAATGTTAATAGGCAGACAACTCTTGTCAATTACATCTAATGTTATTCCCTAATCAAACTTTAGCCTCTTGAATAATTGAGTCACGGCTGTGGCACGACAAACTCAATATTCTAAGTCAAGTCTAACCCAACATTCCGTACAATTGAATCAGTCCCCAAAGGCCCACGGCTGTGGCACGTAACGACCTTTAGATTCTTATTCAATGTACACATCTCTATGTAATAGACAAGTATTTCTTATTTCGAAATCAAAGCCCTCTGTGGCACGAAACGACAATGATTCAAAAATAAGAACTACTTTCTACCATGTTGGAAGGCTATGACCGACACAAGCCCGTTGTATCATTGGCCAATTACTACTTGATATTATTTAATTTTAGAGGGATTATATTACGTTACAATCATAATCATATTATAAAGAGATTCTTCCTTTTAAATTAAATATTTCAAATCAATAATCAATAATCAGATGATTCCCAGATCGGGTGGAGCATTGTCAAGAGGCGTCACTTAATAACCCTTTCTTACAGATAGAAATCTGTTGTTGACAGAATCATCCTTTCTCTCATATCGAAAATTCATATTCAATTACGTGTTTTCACAAACACAAGAATCTCATGATTGTATTCATAATATTGTTATTAAGGTTATGAAACAATTTCACTATACTAGGTTGTCTAACAAACGCCTTATGTTTATTTAAGTTCACCTAAATCTATCATCGCATGATAAACTAAGCATAATCACATATACTCAACATGATAAACACAAGGTAGGCATGTTACATCATCTAGCACATAGTCTAAGCTTATACATCTCCTATGTATCACATGAAGCATTTAAAATCAATTAAACATCACAAATAACAGCTTTAAAACAGTCATGGAAATATAACAGTTCAAACTTTATATACCCTAAAATTGATCACTCCATTAGATACGTCTCGGAAAAAATCCAACGGTATATTGCACGCCCAAAACGGAGTTACGAAACTCCCAAAAATCAATTTTAATATCAACAGACGGGCTGTAACGCATTACAGGAACGCGTTACAAGCCCTGTAACGCATTCTGGTGATGCGTTACACCCTTTTAAGCCATTAAAGGGTGTAACGCATTCCGTGAATGCGCCACAGGTGTGTAACGCATTCCCAGAATGCGTTACACCCCTATTTTTTTTTCTTTCTTTTTCCGCCGGCTGACTTTTCTCGATACCCGTGCCTGACAGCCCTGTCTTTGTCTCAGCAGACGCCGTACCTGTTCTCTTTATTCCGTGCAATATAGATAACAGCAAAGCAGATGTATATACAAACATATATATATACTATATATACATATATTTACTTATTTAATTAAGAATTTAATTGCAAGAACTTCAAAAATTCATAATAAAAAATCTATACATCCTAAAATTATGAAAAAATACCCAGACGATCTACAACACTTGTAGAACCTAGATCAACATTCAAAATTATTCTGAGAAACGATTTCTCATCAGACAAAATTAATCCATATATAACTTGTAAAAATCATAATTAATTCATACAAGCACATAAAATTCTGAAATTTTTACCACAGATCTATATGCATACAACCTATGCTATGATACCATTGTTGGATTTTTAAACGCAGCGGGACGTGGAAAAACACTTTTACACATACAAAATCCAAATAAAAGCATATAAATCGTGAATAAAAATTCGAGGGATCGAATCTAACCTTTTAAAATAATTCGGACACAACGATCAGAGATCCTTAGCAGCTGCTCCTCAAGTGTGAAGCACTCCACCGGTATCCACCAAGAAAACGACTTTTGGAGGAGGAGGAGGTGGAGAAAATTTGGTTTTCTGAAACTTTTGGGTTTCTGGGGTTAGAATAAATAGGGTCTATAATAGTGTATTTATAGGCAAAATTTTCAGCTGAAATTTTCTCATAAATATTATTATTATTATTATTATCCCATTTATTATTCTCATTAATAATTAAAACACCTTTTAATTATTAATCCTTTTTCTAAACACTTTAGAAATAATTCTCTCTCTTGATTTAATTTCCAAAAATTAAATCCTTAATTAATAATATTAAGAACTTTTCTTAATTAATTTATAATCAATTAAATCTCATTTAATCAATTATTGAATTTGCCAATTAATTATTTATTTCACAAATAAATAATTATTAGCCATTATTAATTAATTTCTCCACCATAAATCATTCTCTTTTTATGGTGTGACCCTGTAGGTTCAATATTAAGCCGGTAGTAGAAATAAATAATAATAAAACTATTTTATCATTATTTATAATTCTCTAATTTATTAAATATGATTAATTAATTAATCACATTTATTCTACATCGTGAGTGATGCTTCTCACATATCGCGACTATCCGGATAATATGAATTCACTGCTTAGAATACCAAGAACCTGTCAGTGAATAGTTACCGTACAATAAACTCCTTCTACCCTACAATGTCCCGATTAAATACAAGGCATGGATCTCGTGTCAAGCCTATCTAATTCAATCACTTGCTTACCATTTACTATGCATAGTTCTATGCAAATTAGAAACTCCTTTCTAATTTCATTTACTCTGGCCAGAGATTCCTGAACTAGCATAAGTGGTTCAGCCTTGAACATTCGCTTCCTTCACTGGAAGGGGTAGATCCTTTATTGATCATACACTATCTTCGTGTACAAATTCCTATACCCAGAAGAGCCCTAATAATTATCCCTGGAGACTAAGAACTAAACCAAAGCATAGTTCAGTGTACACAAGATGACTATGATGACCTCAAGTCTAAGGATACTGTACAACTATCACTTAAGTGAACAACTGCTGACACGTGAGTGAACTCCACAGTTGTTCAGCTCTGCGAGTCATGTCAGGTGAACTTATGCCCATAATAAGCACTCTACATACTAGCTATAGTGTCACACACAAAATGTACTATGAGAACAGACATCCTTCATAATGAAGCAAGCATAGTATGTACCGATCTTTGCGGATTATTAATTACCAGTTAGTAATCCTACGACCAGGAACTATTTAAGTTAGAGTTATCATCTTTTTAGGTTCTCACTATTATGATCTCATCATAATCCATAAAAAGCTTTACTCTAAAACTATGGTATATCTTATTTTAAACACTTAAATAGTATAAAGCCCCGTAATAAAAACAAAACAAGTCTTTATTAAATCAATGAAATCAAAACAGATTACATAAAAGTTATTCCTAAATCCTAATACATGATTGGACTTAGGACATATTCCTTTCACTGGTGTTGGTGATGAGCAGTACAGGCGAGTGGCTAGGCGTATGGAGGCCATACACGACATTCACAGTCGTTTTGCTGTAGATTTGACACAGGCTTTGGGGCACTATTTTCCGAGCCACTGGTGTCGAGGGATGATTGTCCACATGATCCTCCACCCGAGGAGGGTGATTCTCCTGACAACTAGGTATGTCTGAAATCCTTATTATACCTTCAATGAGGACATTGAAAATTTTAAGTTTGGGGGTTGATAATGTAATGATTAGTTTGTGTGTGTTCCATATAGTTCATATAGATTCATGTTGCATATAGTTGTATTTCATTCGTAGTGTTGCATGATTGTTCATATAGGACATATTTGTTTATTTTTTTATGTGATTTCATATAGTTGCATTTGCATGCATATTTAACATGATCCCTTAGGTGATTGTTGATGTGAGTGTAGTGATGATGAATAGAGGGGTTTTTAAGTCCTAATGAATTGATTTACATGCCAGAAACAAATATTTTCCAAAAGTCTTATAGGGTTGCTTTTGATCTAGATCATGATCATACTTGTTTGTTGTTGAGATTTAATCACTTGGTTATATTTAGAATTTATGATATTCTCGTTATGACGTAAAATACTGATTTTTAAACAAGAGAAAAGAAGGATTTCATTGCTAGTTGTGTATAAGGCTAGGCGGCAATGGCTAGTAGTCGGCCCATATTTCTATGAGTAGTCTAGGGTTGAATGAGATGGAGTGAAACACACTCATTTAGAAATTGTTGAAAAAAAAAGAAAAAATAAAGAGAAAAAAGAAAAAAAAGGTAGTGTTTTATGCATAATTGATCAAGAGTGAGCTCTTTAATACTCGAGTTATTAAGTTCTTATGGCACTTTGTGCCTAGTGACCTAAGGCTTTCATAGTTTGGGATTCGCTAACCTCACACTCGCTACATGATTATTATTGTATAAGGCTTTTGGGACCTCATTCATTGCACGGTCAAGTAAGCATCTTTGTATGTGTTCAATAATAGCATGAATCCTTGTATAACTCTAGTAGAACGGAGGTGTTGTGAGTCATTATGCGTTTAAAATCTATTCTTTTTATAAACTTGTGATTGTTTTGATGATAGATAAGTTATGGTTATGTTAGTCCCTTAATAATATAGCAAAGAATTACAGAAGGGGGTTTGAATGGAATTCTTGAACCTTTTTCCTCGAAATAAAAATGTTCAACTCGAATATAGATATAAGTGTTTTTGATTTTGCACAATGCGGGAATAGAACTTAATTGAATCAAAATATGAGTAATTAAAAACAAGAGTCTTTAAAAACTTTCTGGTGGATTTAAACAATTCCACCAGAGGATATATATGATATATCGAGAGGACTCTGTGTGCAAGAATGCTCCAGCTGCTTGCAAATCGACTACTGAGAATACAGGGAAATGCTAAGGATTTTGCTTACAAAGATTTCTCTCTTTTTTGTATCTGAGTTCTCTTCTTTATTTGCTACTTCTTGGTTTATATATTAGCCAAGATTACAAAGTCAAAAAGACTAATAAACATAAAACTATCAGTCTTAAGCTTTGCTACTTTTCATCCTCTATCACCCAGTTAATGGGCTTCCACAGTAGATTTGTATACATCTCGACGGCTGTGCTCAGTATTTACTGTTCAAAACTGTTGTTTGAATTCTTTATTGATCATCTGTTAACTTTATGAATATCCGTTTGGATATATGATCATCCATCGACTTCAGAACATCCGTTGATGGCTTTATTGATCATCCGTCGACTGCTATATTAAACATCCGTTGATATTCATTTAATCATCCATCGATGCTTTGTTAAATCATCCGTCGGTAGCTATTTTGGCACTTGACTTCATTTCACTTATGCAGAATTACAAGACATCATTTATATACAATTAATCAACCCTATCCTGCATATTAGTTAAGTCGAACATGACTTATAGGCTACTACAGAATCTATACAAAGGTGTATACAGACTGTGCTACAGACTTATTATTACATAAGCTACTCACTCGATGGATAATAAGTTAACATCCTTCGGGACTATAATGAGTTATCCGTCGGGACTATAACTCTTATCCGTCGAGTGTTATATTATTTCACTAAGTAAAATCTACTTAGATGTTTTGTTTATGAAATCATTAAGTACACAACATATGCACAACAATCTCCCCCATTTATGTCTACCGGAATTGTAGCCATAAATTAAGAGATACTTGATGATTACAAAATATCGTAAACATACAGCTTTAAAGATAAGCAGATAATACTGAAAGTGCTTCAATTAATGAAAATGTACAAGTTTGGCTCACAGTCATTTCAAGATGCTCCTCTAGCCTGAGCAGATTTTTTCTAGTTCTTGAAGGTCTGGATCTTCTTCCAAGCTTCCTGTTGTTTTCATCAATCTGGTTTTGGAGCTGCCTATGGAATTCCAGTTCATCAGATTCTGAGAGATCTAGCTTTTCTTGCATTTCCAAGAGAGTCTCATTGCTAGAGATACTCAATTGGTCCTCTAACCTGAAGAATCTTCTCACACCTTTGTCATCTATGAACTCCATCAGCTAGTAGGGCCTTAGATGCACTCTTCTCCCTGTATATGGGATGATTAGAGTCTTTAGAAGTGCATATTTAGCTCTAATACTCCTTAGTTCTTCAATCTTCTTCAATACTAGTCTTCTTGCAGTTACATTGAACCCAAAGTTCTTCTTGAAGGATGAATAAACTTTAATCAGTACAGCTTGGCTTTCTTGAAGAATCCTTTGAAATGGCCACACAATCTCCTTTCCTCCTTTGTACTTGAACACTAACCTTTCAGGTATGTTTCTGTATGCATCAATTCCCCTCACTTCATCTAGTTCATTCAGATAGAGGTTTAGATCAGAAAATTCCTTGATGTCACACAAGTACAAGTAGTCTCCCCTGTTAACTTTGGGTTGAACTGTAACTACTATTTGGATTTGAGAGGTGACAGCTTCACTTTCTTGACTGCCCTTGACTTTGTCCTATTTGGCTTGCTAGGATTGGTAAATTGAAGTCAGGAATTGGTATTTTATCCCCCTCTATTGGCTCATCCTTGGGCACAATAGGTTCACCATGAATATTCTTGTAGGGATCCACCCACCCTTATATCTTCAAATGCCACAAATGGCTTTGATGCTTGAGTTGTAGCTGACGTGTGGTACCTTACGAAATTGATCTTCCCAATCCTTTGTCAACAATATCCAGTTTTCCTTTTGTTCTTGTAGCCAATTCTTTCTTTTTTGGAGATTTCTTCTGTTCTTCAATTTTCTTCTTTGATTCAGCAGCTTTAGATGGTTGAGAGGGGAATTTGTTGAGATGAATTCACAGCCTGTAGCTTGGCCAAGATAGCAATCTGCTCTTTCTTTTGTTTAGTCTTCTTTGCATCTAGAGCAACTTGCTTCTTTTCCTGCTTTAATCTATCTTTTTCTTCTCTCTTGACTTGAGCAAATTGTGGATGTCCAGCTACCACACAAATTTCCTTTCCATTTCTGAATATCTTAGCAATTCTCCTTTTTGAAGCTGAATCAGCTGGATCTTTTATAGAAGACAATTGATCTTGACAGAAGCTTCTTCATCATCAGGCTTGGTGGATCCAGTACCAGTTTCTAAGGGGTTCTTTCAAAGATGATTTTGGGCTAGTTTGCCCTTGGTTTAAGAATTATTTCAGCCTTTGTAGACTTGATGCAGGAAGATTGTCCCATTCCAGATTAATTCATGCTCATCGGATTCACACTGATTTGCTTGAGTTGAGAGTGATGGATGGCTGACTTGAACTGGCTCCTTGACAAGTTCCAACTTTTTCTATATCTCCCTCATCAATCTTATCCCAGTTGATCAAACTCAACTTTCCTTTCTCAGCAACTTTCAAATTTGCTGCTGCTTGCTGTTAATTAGCACTACAAGAAAAATGTTCATAGACATCGGTTTTGGCCGATGTCTATGTTGTTTAGCAACCGATTGTTGATGTCGGTGATGTCTATTCTAGACATCGGCCATAACCCGATGTCCTTTACTCGCTTAGACATCATTTCTGGCAAACTGCCTGATGTCCATGCATTATTTTTTTACAAAAAATGTTAGAAATAAATAATTTAATAAATAAATTACACCTATTACAACAGATTAAACATATAATGAGCTATGTTTTTTTCCACATAGACATCGATTTTTTTCATAAAGGTGAATGTAAATCAGATATTAAACATCGATTTATTTAGTAAAATATGAATGTCTATGTTGGCACTTAGACATCAATTTTATCCCAATTAAAGTGATGTTTATATTTCTTTTAGACTTGAACATGTGAGTCTTTGACATCAGTTTTTCTTCACTAAAAGTTGATGTACAATTGCCTTTGAGACATCAGTATTTATATATATATAGGTGATGTACAATTATTTTTTTGACATCAGTATTATTCATTAAAATGGATGTCCAATCATTTTTTTGACATCAATATTTATTCATTAAAAGTATTTAAACAATGAACTAACTAAACACTTATATTCATCAACATAAATATCAAGATCTAGTTTTATTACAGAATCATTCAAAACCAAACTAAGAGCTATTGACCTTAAGCTACAATAGAAGGAATGGCGCTGTCTTAAGCTACAATTTGAGGTTATCAGATCATATATGAGGCTGAACTCCTGATGCTATAGAAGGCCATTCTATAAATTTTTGTCTACCCTTAGCTTTTATTCCCCTTTCGAACATTCCAATTTTGACAGCCTCCCCGATCTCCTCTAGAGTCTTTACCTTGATCTTGCTCGACAAGGTTCGGCATGTCAAATCCATCAGACTCCTTATTTTCAAGTAGTTTACTGCCTGAAATCACAAAAGATGAAATTTAGCCATAATGTACACTCTGTTATATTGGTTCATCATAGATCTAGGCCAGTCGTAAGTAAAGTCAGTACTAAGGTACAAGCTTTCAATTGATAATCAAATATTCTAAAACAATCACAAATAAATGACAAAATCATGAATCGTCTATCCATCGAACTCTTTTAGACCACAAAAGTATTATACTAGCTGTGCAACTAAAAACTCACTTGTGCTAGTTAGCTTCAGCAAAATGCCCAGGTCAGAGATGTGAAACTATATGCACTCATACAATTCTTGGCAGCCTTATTCTGTAGGTAAGCCTGATATGACAAATGTGGCCCCTCTGCTACTGCTACTAAAGGAAAAAGTGAAGCAGTGTGATACCACTCGTTTTCAAAAATATCTTTATGAGATTGATTCTAGTCTATCACTCTTCCTCACTGATCACTGAGATACCTAAGCTCAATGTAACCAAACCATCACACCCTGCTCGATATTCACACGGCCAATCAGTATTCAGTGCTACCTCCATTTCTCTAAGAATGTCCTCATTTCATGTTATTTCCTTCTTTATTTGGCCACACCATATCACCAAGCTACACACGCTAGGGGCATGATTGCCTCATCAGGCAGGAAAAATAAGATGCAAATTGAAGAAAGTACAAGAGATGATTAAAACAAAAATATGAATGTCCATGTTTTACTCTAATCTAATGTAGACACGCAGTAAAAGTCACTGAAAGAAATTCTTTCCCGTTTCTTTCTCGGCTTTGTTCCTCTTCTTTCATAATGTTTCTCAAATTAAAGTGTATTACCTGTGTCCTAAAAATTAAAATCCAGGGAGATTGCTACATAAGACAAATTTACTGATAGGTTATCTCAAAAACTTACAGTGATCCTAGTATTTGTAACATGAAATTTGAAAGCAAGTCAAACAACAGTCAGCATTTCTGCTAGGCAAAAAAAGTCAGCATTCTTATCAAATTTATATACTATTGTCAACAATTTCACTAGGTTAAATAGGTAGGTTTAAAATCAGAATAAACCCGTAGATACGGAGATATGAAACATTCCAGAATTAGCGAAGAGGCAAGGATGTAAAATATGTGACATCACCTGGGAGGGCTGCGTACACTTCCTCATAAACTGCAAAATGGCTGACTTTTTAGGATGTTTAAAAGCTACGTTCCGATTTGCTTGATAGTTAATGTACGAACTAGGGTGAGGTGATTTTGAGGGAAGCCACTGCACCCCGTAAATATAGAGTCAACCTACATAAAAATGATATTTGGTAGTTAAAAGTGCATTTAAGTCATATATACTTCAGTCATTTGCTTAGAAACTTGTCGATTCATGGAGATCCGGTTCATCAGACGACTCCCCCCATAACTTAGAACTTCAAGTTCCAATATGGCGCTTTACCTATACAATCAAAAGACATGCCATAATAAACAAAAGCGAGTTAACTCTTACTGGTGACACCAATCAGGTAACATGTATGTTTAGGGGAATGAAAACTTGATAAAAGTATTGTGCGTGTAGGTAATAATAATATCGCTACCACTATGACATCAACAAAGTAATTACAAAATACATAGATTCTAAACTTTGAAAAAATTACATTCAATTAGGATTTACAGTGCTATATATATATATCAGATCATTGACAACCTTTATCATGCAATCCCACAACACTTGTTTTATTTCGTATATGCATCAACATAAATTTCAAAACTTGTAATAATAGAAGTTGAATTGAGGATAGTTAAGCAGATTTCTTATTAATTTTTTATATTTGCGCGAGCACACGCACATGCACGCACTATATACACTAAAATCTCTCCGGCAGAGGTGAATAATATCCGTATAGAAGAAATTGTGATTTCAAATTGGCACTCTAATCTAACAAAGAATTGTACATATCAATGAAATTCACAAATTGTTCGTTATAAAGAACTTGAGGTTAAGAACCTTACACAAAGTAGGCAACGACCTTTAAATTTCTATAACACTGTTGTCCATGCAATAACAGGCGCGGATTCAAATCTAGCAAAATAAATACGACCTGCTCAGTCAGGCAAATTCCAGCAAAGATAAGACTAAATTAAAAAACAAAAAGGTATACTCACGACATTCTAGGTATTTCAGAAATATTTATCGATCCCAGTGAGTATATAGCAGCAAACGTCGGTAAGACCTACAACCAGGAAGTCGATACAAAATACATAAAACTCGAAAACTTTAATAATATCTATACATAGATTGCTCCAACTTAATCTGTTTATAATTCCAATTACTCGACAAACTTATAGTACCTTAATGAATTTCTGGCCATTTTCGTGGTAAACGTATTTGAGCTCTTTGTCATCTAAAGCATTAGTACCACAAGCTCCAATACCGAGAGCATACAAAGTAACATCTCTAATCAAAAAAATAATTCTAATTAAATAACAAAAATGCTCAATTACGATAATAATACATGTAGATATAAAAAAATGGATTTACCTCTCATCATAAGTGAACAATCTCTGTAATTGATCACAAACAAATCAAGAATTATATCGAATTGTAAGTGTTTAATTTAGAACTTACCACAAAGAGTATGAGTGCAAAAGATTTTTTTTTAATTATCATATTAAATAACTCTAGTCCTTACCACAAAGAGTGTCCAATTATCAGCTTTGAAAGGCCTGTGAAACCACACTCTACACAAAAATATGTTGATTAAGCTTCAACTCCAAACTTAGAAAAGTTAAATTGAAGTTGTCACTGAACCTCAGTCTGTATTATATTTGTCAGAAATATTCCAGAGTGGAAACAACAATGTGCATAACTAAGAGATCAAAGATTTGTCACTTATAATACTGTTGAAGAACTACTGCACTTACACGTGATTCAAACTAACAGATGATGTTTTCAAACCCTTGGTTCGATGAGGATTTAAATTTACTCGGAGAAACACCAGATCTGAAGTAAATGTTGTTATATATCTGCAGTCATGTTACATATTTGTTAGATTTAGACAAACATAAATTCAAATTAAAGTTAGGTTACCTCTTGGCTTATAACCAAGGTATGCAAAGCTTCGGCCCAGGGAGGTATTAATTTCGCAATGACCGTTTCTATACACACAAGGTATTATAATTTATAAAAAATTCTGCTTCTTGATAACTGGCCCTGTATGATATAACTAGGATCTCTAATATAGAGAAGGCAGGAAACACTGGTCCTTGCAATAAATTAAATTCCTGGAAATTGGTCTTTTAATTTTGGATCAATGCTTTTGATCATAACACTCATGTTCTTGACTACATTATAGCTTTATACTCTATCAGATAATTTTAGGAGTGTATAAAAAAATGGCAGCACAGACACAATTAGTAATCATACTTCACCAAATGTTAAGTATTAGTTAAAATGATAATAAAACACAAACAAAACAAAAACAAAATCAAATCTACAACATATGTGACCTATTAAATACTAATTAGTGCTTACTCTGTGTGAAAACACAGGAACATAACAAACTTTGAAATGGATAGCCCGGACATAGATGATAGCACATATTTAAAATCGATCACGAATCAGCATCAACTTATAGCTAAAGAAGACTTGGATAATTGCGACACACAATCATTAACAAAATTCACGCAATACATCACTAACTAATTAGCTTAGGTAACTGAAACAATTGTAATACAAGTTTAAATTACATTTACATACAATCAAGAATCTACATATTCAATTGTCAGCAGGTTCAAGATATATAAAAACCCATAAAACACACTATAAAGACAATTAATATAAAATCTACTGATCTAATCCAGGTAAGGTGTTAAAAGATCAGAACTTTTTATATAAAAGCATCAAACCAAGCATAAAAGAACACACAACTACAAAACTAATTACTGAGAGAGAGAGATAATACATCGATGATTGTTGCTCAAGGTGGGAAGCCAAAAGTTCTTCTTGAGTTTGAGTAGTAACTTTGAGATACAATGATAACCCGACCACGAGGCAGTATAGAAAAATCGAAGTATATAAATTAAGTTATAGGTTTTAATATTGTATTCTTTTCTGGAATCATGTACCAAGTAGCATTAGGAACAAATAGATCCTTACTCAAGCATGAAGTGCAATTAGGGTTTAGAATTGAAATATCCCCAATTTAAAATTAAATGAACTAATAATTTGAGTTTTGTAGCTCACTTATATACCAATTCGAGCTTTATATCTTCGAACAAATTGAACAGACTTCCACTCGAATGAATCGGTTTATCGATAGTAGAACTTCGGATAAATTAAATCAGTTGAACATCTGGGGGAACTTCTGAACCTTCCGTGAAACGATTTAAGACTTTCGGTGGAGGGTGAAGGGTGGAGGTGTGGAGTGAGGAGGGAGGGAGAGACAGGGAGAGAGGAGAGAGGGAGAGAGCGAGGTCGGGGTGGGGGTGAGACGAGAGAGAGTGAAAGTTTAATTATTAACTTAGTTTCTGAAAATGGGGGGAAGAATTGGTAAATGAGGGGGAACCTGGAAAAACATTCGCTAAGGGGGAATAAAATTGAAAGAGCGCGCCCTATTTTTTTTTTGGTAATTTTAGCACATCAGTTATTAAATAATCCGATGTCTTCAAATAACATAGACATCAGAATAACACGGGATGATGTATTGGTTCTTTTAAAATCCAGTGGCAACATCAACCGATGTCTAATGTATGATGTCTATTCAACTTTTTCTTGTAGTGTAGATCTATACCATCTGAACTGGTGGCTTGGAGACAGTAATTGAAGGTACAATTACTTTGTGATTTGAACTTGAAGTTTCCCCCCCTCCCTTGGTTCTCTCTCCCCCCTTTTTGTTATCATCAGTGAGGAGTTAGGCCTTGTGCTTTGGCCAGTTGCATGAGAAGATTTGTCTGAGTCTGTTGATTTTGAGAAGGGTAGCCACTGAATTCTCAATAACTTGAACTCTATCTTCAACTTGGCCAGCTTCTTTTCAGAATCTGATTCTCTCCTCAGTCTCAGTAATAGATCCTGCATGGTACCATATGGCATGACTAAATCCAGCTTCTCAGAATTATAGGTCTTCAAGTCAGCTATATCCTTTTGAGTTCATCCCACACTCAGATTCTGTCTAATTGCTGGATCTTCATGAGATTGTAGAGAGTCTAGGTGAGCTTGAAGAATATCCTTGGTACCAGCATCTGAAGTTTTCTGAAGGGCCTTTTGAATAGCCATAACCTGCTTAACCAAAGATACACCAAACTGTCCTGGTGTAGATTCCTTTGTCCATGCCCATTCAGGTAAATTTGGAACAGAACTTGGGCCTTCATCTCCCCCTAAGTTCATGCTTCCATCCAAAAAAACAAAGTCATCATCATTAGAATTTACTTCAAATTCTTCTGATGGCTTCACCAGCTTGAGAAGGCATCCTATTGACAGCAGCTTTATCTCTTTGAAGAGATTTTGAAGTGTGTAATAAGTTCAAAGTCTATTCTTGCCTCCACATTGCCCTGAGCAGCCACAGTTGATAGGCTGACACAGGGTGAGTAAAAGTGTCAGCATCCAAGGAAATGTTATCAATTACAGCTTTGTAATGTTGCTGAAATTGTCTTTCCTTTTAAGCATCAGTCACAATCATTGACTCACTAGCAATGGCTGGATCCACCCTTATAGCTTCTGTACCTGCTTTTCTCTCAAAATCTCTCTTTTGTTGCATCAGGGTCTCACCCTGGCTCCCCACCCTCACACCCTCACCTTCACCTACTAAGGTGGGACTCCTCTCACTCACTTTTGCCAATCCTGAATAAATGGATTGCTGATTTTCACTCTTTTCCTCTCCTTTTGCCTGGGAGCAACCCAGCCTCTCACTCAATGCACTCTCCTCTCTCAGTCCTAAGAGTGACTGTACAACCACTAAATCTTCTGCACTGAAATAATTGAGGTTTGAAGTTGTGCAGAGATACTCGACGGATAAGTGATATCCTTCGAGTGAGTGGTAATGCTATTCGACGGATAACTGCTGTTAGGCTTATCCGTCGGGATATAATCACTATTCGACAGATGAGCAATATCCATCGAGATAGTGGAAATGAATGAGGTGGGAAGAGAAACTATTGTTGACTCTGTGTTGATTGAAGATATTTGGGGCACAGATGTCACAATAGAATCTGAAAGAATTGGCAAGTGAGCCAACAAATCATCTAAAAGATGATGCTCACTTGGACTAGATTTTGGCTTCCCCAACAGAGTTAAAGAAGGGGAATCAGGAATTGAAGTGTTTATCATATCCACTCCCAGAGAGTTTGTTGGTGAGTATGGTGTTTCAGATGCTTCTATTATTAGAGATTTTGGCTGTGACTCCACATTTATTGGAGCCACATCAAACTGAATTTGATAGAGTGCATGGACTGTGTCTTTAGCACCATTTTGCACTGTGTGTGTGCCCTGTACATCCCCAAAGGTCTTAGATTTCTTCTTTCTTGTGTAAGTTTGGGGTGAGCTTGTGTCCCTAACCCTTTTGGCCTGTGCTCTTGGCTGAGAGCTTTGTTCAATAACTGCATCCTTTTGGGATGATGTAGCTAGAAGTGAGCTTTTATCCTTTTAAGCACTGCAGTTTGTTGGGAAACTGCAGTGTGGCTAGGCTGGGATTCACTCAACTCTCCATCCTTATTCTTGGGGTTTCTTTGATGTTCACCCCTTCCCTCACCTGACTTCCCTCCTTCATACTCCCCTCTTTTGCTTTTGTGGATTTTACAACTGGTATCTTTTGAGAGATACCAGAGGGGGTTTTCTTTGATTTACATTTGGTGAAACAAAGTTCTTGGAAACAGACCCATACTTCTCATTTAGCTTGATTAGTTTGGATTTGCTAATGGGCTTGTTTACAGCCGACGGATGAGGATTTTCATCTTTCGACGGATAACACTTTTTGTTATCCGACGGATAACACTTTTTGTTATCCGACGGATAGTCCTCATCATCCGTCGAGTCTACATCTGTCAGCAAACCATCTACCAAATTAAGTTGTAGTTTCTCTTTATTCTTTTTCCAGGCTTCATCACAAAAAGACTCAATTCCTTAAACTTTGGTGAGCATGGACATCCTTGGATGTTTTCCATGCTTTAATCACCTCTTGTTCACGCTCGAGCTGCTTCTTTAAAATCTCTTCCTTTTTCAAGGACTCAGTTAATTCCTCCTTGGCAATCTTACACTCAATCCTTAGTTTCTCAAAATCAATAAACCGAGACTCAACACATTATTCCTCTCATTAAAAAACAAGTTGTTTTCTATAATTTTAGCATTTTCTTTAGTAAGAGACTTAAGTGTAACATACAAATGATATAATTCTATAGACATGTCATTTATGGCATCATTACACTAAGATTAGATAAATGTGCAAGGTTTGTAGTAATTACCTGATTGCTTGAGGAACTTGTCTCTGTTTCATCAGACTTGGCCATTAGGGCTAGATTGACATAGCTGACATCTTCATCTTCATCCAAACCATCTGCTGCCCAGTCATTCTCTTGTGTAATAAAAGCCCTTTCCTTTTGTTTGAGTAGATCAAAGTATTTTTGCTTATATTCCACAGACTCAAACCTTTTCTTACTGGAATCTGACTTTCTACACTCATTTGCAAAATGCCCTGCCAAGCCACATTTGAAACATTTAAATTTTGACTTATCCACCATGTTTCTATTGGCTTGGCTGCTCCAAAGTTCTTCTTAAACTTGAGCTTGGCAAATCTCCTAGAAAGAAATGCTAGGTGCTCATCAATGTCCTCCATGTCATCTTGACTCAATGAATCTTCACTTTCTACTGCAATCCCCTTACCCTTGCTTTCACAGACCTTAGAAGTTGACTCAACAGCTTCCATCTTCACTTCCTCTCCTTTTCCAAATCAGCAACTAGTGCAATGGATCCTCCTTTCTTCTTTCCTCTCTCCATCCTTTCATCCTGCTCTATCTTAAGCTCATAGGTCTTCACGATGCCATACAGTCTCTCCAAAGTAAACTCTTTATAATCTTGTGAGTTTCTTAATGAGACTGTCATTGGTTTCCATTCCTTTGGAAGAGATCTAAAGAATTTCAGATTAGAGTCTTTAGTCTGATAGACTCTTCCATGCAACTTAAGAGCATTTAGTAGTTTCTGGAATCTACTAAAAATGTCAGTGAGTGACTCACTTTCCTCATTGTGAAAATGCTCATATTGCTGAATCAAGAGCTGCATTTTATTTTCTCTAACTTGCTCGGTGCCATCACAGATTATCTGTATAGTATCCCAGACTTCCTTGGAAGTTTTGCAGTTATAATGTTGTCAAACATGTCTGCATCAACTCCATTGAACATAATGTTCATGGCCTTTTTATCCTTCCTGACTTGTTCAATGTCAGGATCAGACCATTCGTGCCTTGGCTTGGGAACTGATGGCTTGTTTCCTGTTGCAGCTCTCATTGGAACATGAGGACCTCTTTCTATGCAGTCCATATAGGCCTCATCTTGAGAAAGCATATGAAGATGCATCTTTACCTTCCAATGATGGTAATTATCTTTATCTAGAAAAGGAATCTTGACTTCAACGTCTTTCTTGTTCATCTTGCTGAATTGTTTTGATCTTTAAACTCTTTGTAGATTAAGAGCTTGCTCTGATACCAATTGTAGTCCCTTAACAATATAGCAAGAATTACAGAAGGGGGGTTGAATGGAATTCTTGAACCTTTTTCTCGAAATAAAAATGTTCAACTCGAATATAGATATAAGTGTTTTGATTTGCACAATACGGAATAGAAACTTAATTGAATCAAAACATAAGTAATTAAAAACAAGAGTCTTTAAAAACTTTCTGGTGGATTTAAACAATTCCACCAGAGATATATATGATATATCGAGAGGACTCTGTATGCAAGAATGCTCACAGCTGCTTACAAATCGAACTACTGAGAATACAGGGAAATGCTAAGGATTTTGCTTACAAAGATTTCTCTCTTTTGTATCTGAGTTCTCTTCTTTTATTTGCTACGTTCTTGGTTTATATATTACCAAGATTACAAAGTCAAAAAGACTAAATAAACATAAAAACTATCAGTCTTAAGCTTTGCTACTTTTCATCCTCTATTACCCAGTTAATGGGCTTCCACAGTAGATTTGTATACATCTCGACGGCTGTGCTCAGTATTCACTGTTCAACTGCTGTTTGAATTCTTTATATGATCATCTGTTGGACTTTATGAATATCCGTTGGATATATGATCATCCGTCGACTTTCAGAACATCCGTTGATGGCTTTGTTGATCATCCGTCGACTGCTATATTAAACATCCGTTGATAGTCATTAATCATCCGTCGATGGCTTTGTTAATCATCCGTCGGTAGCTATTTTGGCACTTGACTTCATTTCACTTATGCAGAATTACAAGACATCATTTATATACAATTAATCAACCTATTCTGCATATCTAGTTAAAGTCAATATGACTTATAGGCTACTACAGAATCTATACAAAGATGTATACAGAACTGTGCTACAGACTTATTATTACATAAGCTACTCACTCGATGGATAATAAGTTAACATCCGTCGGGACTATAATGAGTTATCCATCGGGACTATAACTCTTATCCGTCGAGTGCTACATTATTTCACTAAGTAAAATCTACTTAGATGTTTTGTTTATGAAATCATTAAGTACACAACATATGCACAACAGTTGATCTAGTGTCGAGAGTATATCTGTTAAGCATCCACACACGCACGTTTCTGGTTTGTGAGTTGGCTTGTGGGATTTATTTGATAAGTGGCATTTTATACCACTTAGAGCATCTTATAACGGCTTGAATTGGTGTCTTGAACTCGATTATTTTGTGTATTTGACGCGTTTTCGAGTGTTTTGTATTTCAGGGTATAACTTGCTTAAATATGAGGATATCATCAAAATAAGCTTTAGGAAGTGCTTGGAATTAGTCTCGGGGAGTTGTGCGAAGAATTCAGCAAAATCAGAAGCAAAAATTGGATTTTTCCAGAAGGCTTGCAGGCGCCCGCCTGGAAGGAGCAGGCGACTGCCTAGTAGCAGGCGCCCGCCTGGAAGAAGGAGGCGGCCGCCTGGGTGCGGAAAATCAGATTCTGGAATTTATAATTCGAGTATAATTGGGCTTCTGTTGGCACTGGTTCTTCTGGACTCTTATATAAACCTATTTGGGAGACGTTTTCAACAACAAGTAACAATGAGAGAAGATGAAGAAGACCGTTTTAGCACGCAACAACGAAGAAGAGGAAGCATACGTTTATCTTATGATTCTTTTAATTCGTTGTAACAGTGGATGCTAGTTTTCTTTACTCTTTGAACCTTAATACTCTTGTGACGTACTCTGTTTTTATTAAGTATTTTTATTAGTTTATATCGTTGTGTTATTATCATGTTTTCATATGAACCCATGATGACAAAGAGTTCTATTATGGGCTAATCGTGATCATGGGATCATAGCGGATTTACTATGTATTTTTTTAGTTAATTGTTTAATACCTTGGTATGTGATGCTTGTATGATATCTAGCATAGGTTGTGCTTATTCGTCTTATGTGCATCACGAACATGTAAGATAGCCTGTTAATCTCTTGTGAAGCGATAGTGAATCTTAAGATTTAGAACTTTCCATGTTAGCATAGGTTCATGTATTGTATGCATGATTAGTGGGTAACTCTAACCATTTTACTTACCCTGTGTAATCATAATGAATAACTTGCGCTTAAATTGTTATGTTGTCAAATTCTGTAGACATATAGGGTCTCAACATAATTGATGCCTATTCAGCTTCTATCTTACTTGTGGATGCTTGGTAGAATGGTATTCGTACAACGAAAGTTGGCGTTTATTAGTTTCGTGTTGTTTGATTAATATCATCACCATTACATGCTAAGGGTAATAACAATAACTATTGAATGAAGTAGTAATGAAGTTATAATCTCATGTGTGTTTAATATTGTTAATTTAAGTGTTTTATTCTCGTAGTTAATAAGTTAATCAACCTTAATTGTTATTGTCTTGACAACTTGAAGAGTAATCATACATTGGTGAGTAAGTGTTATTTAAATATAATTAATCAGAGTCTCTGTGGGAACGAACTAGAAATCATTCTATATTACTTGCAAACGTGTATACTTGCGTGATTTATTTAGCGCATGCTTTGTGCCTAACAAGTTTTTGGCGCCGCTGCCGGGGACTCGGTGTTAATTTGTTTAGTTTATGTACTTTCCATCAGTGGTCATTTGGATTCATTGATTAAGACTTATTACTTACTGCTTCCGGTTTTGTTTCAGGTACTCTAGCGAGCATTTATGCAAACACGTTCTCGCACCCGCAAGAGAAATCTAGATACGACTGAGGAGACAGATACAACTCTTGACTTTCCGGAGAAGATAGTTTTTGAAGATTCGGATAAAGAGAGTGAAAAGAAAGAACCTGTAACAATGGGTGATCGTATAGTTCAAGCTGATCCAACCCTTATGGACTTTTCTCGGCCTAAAATTGATGACATTCAGTCAAGCATCATGCATCCGGCTATTCAGGCCAATACTTTTGAAATCAAGCCGGGCACTATTCAGATGATGCAGAATTCTGTTTCTTTCTAGGGTGCTGCGACTGAATATCCCAACATGCATATCAGGAATTTTGTCGAGATCTATAGTACTTTCAAATATAATGGTGTTACTGATGAGGCTATCAAGCTGAGGCTTTTCCCATTCTCTCTGAGGGACAAAGCTAAGGACTGGTTACATTCTTTACCAGCTGGGTCCATCACTACTTGGGAAGATCCCGCGCAAAAGTTTCTGGTGAACTTCTATCCAATGGCCAAGAATGCAGCTATAAGGAGTGCTCTTACTCAATTTGCGCAGCAACAAGGAGAATCAATGTGCGAAGCTTGGGAGCGCTACAAGGAGATGTTGAGAAAGTGTCCACATCATGGTATGCCTGATTGGATGGTGATTACTGGTTTCTACAATGGTTTGGGGGCCCTATCTAGGCCCATGCTTGATGCAGCTTCTGGAGGCACTTTGTAGGCCAAAGTTACACTGAAGCCTATAATCTCATTGAAACTATGGCTGCAAACGAGTATCAAAACCCAACTTAAAGGATGATGCCTGGGAAGGTAGCAGGTATTCTTGAAGTTGATGCATCTATAGCTATTGTAGCGCAGCTCCAAGCACTGTCTATGAAGGTCGATTCTTTAGCCAACTATGGAGTTAATAAAATAGCTATTGTCTGTGAGCTTTGTGCAGGCTCTCATGCTACGAATCAGAGTTCTCTTGTTAATGAATCTGTTCAGTATGTGAATAATTATCAGCGACCGCAGCAGCCTGTGCCCGCTACTTATCATCCTAATAACAGAAATCATCCCAATTTTAGCTGGAGCAATAATCAGAATGTTGTTCAGTAACCATATCAGCAAGCTGCAAGTAAACAGTTTAATCCACCTGGATTCCAGCTACCTCAACAATATGCTCAAAGGCAAATATATCCTCAACAAAGAGGTGCTGCTCCACCTTCTAGTGCTGATTTTGAGGAGTTAAAGCTGTTGTGCAAAAGTCAGGCTATTTCTATCAAGACCTTAGAAAATCAAATTGGACAAATAGCCAATGCCTTGCTCAATCGTCAACCTGGCATACTTCCCAGCGATACTGAAGTGCCATGCAGGAAGGAAGCTAAAAAGCAAGTCAAAGTTGTCACCTTAAGGTCTGGAAAAGTTGCTGATGGTGAAAAAGCAAAAGATGGAGAAGTTGAAGTTGTAGATGAAGAAGAAAAGCAAAAGGAGAAAGAGGGGGAACCAAGGAAGACTACTGTTGAACACACTCTACCTGAGGGTAATACAGGGGAGAAACAACTTTATCCTCCACCACATTTTCCTAAGAGATTGGCAAAACAAAAGCTGGACAAGCAATTTGGTAAGTTTCTGGAGGTGTTCAAGAAACTTCACATCAACATACCTTTCGCTGAGGCTCTGGAGCAAATGCCTAGTTATGCGAAATTCATGAAAGGTATTCTTTCAAGGAAGGTGAAACTGGATGATCTTGATAACATTGCTCTAACGGAAGAGTGCAGTGTCGTGCTGCAGCAAAAGTACCTCCAAAGCTTAAGGATCCAGGTAGCTTCACTATTCCTTGCACCATTGGCAAGTTGTCATTCAACAAGTGCCTTTGTGATTTGGGAGCAAGTATCAATCTGATGCTGTTATCTATCTTCAAAAAGCTGAATTTTCCTTATCCAAAGCCCACCTACATGTCTCTACAATTGGCAGATCGTTCTATTACATACCCACGAGGCATTGTGGAGGACGTGCTAGTAAAGGTGGACAAGCTCATCTTTCCTGCAGACTTTGTCATTCTGGATTTCGAGGAAGATAAGAAGATTCCATAATCTTGGGAAGACCTTTCTTGGCTACAGGCCGTACCTTGATAGATGTGCAAAAAGATGAACTCACTATGAGGGTGCAAGATCAGGATGTGACATTCAATGTGTTCAATGCAATAAAATTCCCTACGGAAGATGAGGAGTGCTTCAAGATGGATTTGGTCGATTCTACAGTTATTTCAGAACTTGATCATGTGCTAAGGTCTGATGACTTAGAAAAAGCCTTATTGGGGGTATTTGACAGTGATGATGAGGAAGGCAATGAGTAGTTACAATATCTAAATGCTTCTCCTTGGAAATGAAAGCTAGACATGCCATTTAAATCTCTTGGTAATACTGATCTCAAGAATGCTGAGGGAAAGCTCAAACCATCTATTCAGGAAGCACCTACTTTGGAGCTTAAACCACTGCCTGAACACTTGAGGTATGCTTTTTTAGGTGATGCATCTACTTTACCTGTTATTATTGCATCTGACCTTTTGGGTGGTGATGAGGACAAGCTCTTGAGGATTTTAAGAGAATTTAAATCGGCCATTGGATGGACTATAGCAGATATAAAAGGGATTAGCCCTTCGTACTGCATGCATAAAATTCTGCTGGAGGAAGGTAGCAAGCCGACTGTTGAGCAACAACGAAGGCTTAATCCTATTATGAAAGATGTGGTGAAGAAAGAGATTCTAAAGTGGCTAGATGCAGGAGTTATATATCCTATTTTTGACAGTTCTTGGGTGAGCCCCGTGTAATGTGTACCTAAGAAAGGAGGTATTACAATGGTAGCAAATGAGAAGAATGAGCTCATCCCCACTCGAACAGTCACAAGATGGAGGGTATGCATGGACTACAGAAAGTTGAATAAAGCCACTAGAAGGATCACTTCCTCTTCCATTTATTGATCATATGCTTGATATGTTGGCTGTTCATGAGTATTATTGTCTTCTGGATGGCTATTCGGGCTACAATCAGATTTGCATTGCACCAGAAGATCAAGAGAAGACTACTTTCACTTGTCCATTCTGCACGTTTGCTTTCCGCAGAGTTTCTTTTGGCTTATGTGGTGCACCTGCCACTTTTTAAGAGATGCATGATGGCTATATTCTCTGATATGATTGGAAATAATGTCGAAGTGTTCGTGGATGACTTCTCCATCTTTGGACATTCATATGATGAATGCTTGAATAATCTCCGTTTGGTGCTCAAAAGGTGTGTGGAAACCAATCTGGAGCTCAATTGGGAAAAATGTCACTTCATGGTGCAGCAAGGCATCATTCTTGGGCATAAGGTCTCTAGTAAGGGTCTTGAGGTGGATAAAGCCATGGTGGGAGTCATTGAAAATCTTCCGCCACCTATTTCTGTGAAAGGAATCCGTAGTTTTCTTGGCCATGCGGGTTTTTATTGGCATTTCATCAAGGACTTCTCTAAGATATTTAAGCCGTTGTACAACTTGCTCGTGAAAGATGTGCCCTTCAAATATGATGATGAATGCTTGGCAGCATTCGAGACTCTCAAAAGAGTTTGATCACTGCACCAGTTATTACGGTACCTGATTGAAGAGAACCTTTTAAGATGATGTGTGATGCAAGTGATTATGCAGTGGGAGCAGTTCTTGGGCAGCGGAAGTCTAATATTTTTCATGTGGTCTACTATGCTAGTAAGATGCTAAATGGAGCCCAATTGAACTACACCACTACTGAGAAGGAGCTCTAGGCGATAGTTTTTGGTTTCGAAAATTTTTGATCTTATCAACTTGGAAAAAAGGTGACAGTATTCACTGATCACGTTGCCATCTGCTATCTGGTCTCAAAGAAGGATTCGAAGCCTAGATTTATTCATTGGGTGCTCTTGCTACAGGAATTTGAGTTAGAGATCAAGGATCGAAAAGGTACTGAAAATCGAAGTAGCTGCCATCTCTCTAGATTTGGATGAACCCCGATTCTTACTACATGTGAGTAAGACATCGGGGGTCATCCAAGAATCTTATAGGATGAGTCAGCTACTTCGATTTTCAGTACCTTTTCGATCCTTGATCTCTAACTCAAATTCCTGTAGCCAGAGCACCCAATGAATAAATCTAGGCTTCGAATCCTTCTTTGAGACCAGATAGCAGATGGCAACGTGATCAGTGAATACCTGTCACCTTTTTTCCAAGTTGATAAGATCAAAAATTTTCGAAACCAAAAACTATCGCCTAGAGCTCCTTCTCAGTATGGTGTAGTTCAATTGGGCTCCATTTAGCATCTTACTAGCATAGTAGACCACATGAAAAATATTAGACTTCCGCTGCCCAAGAACTGCTCCCACTGCATAATCACTTGCATCACACATCATCTTAAAAGGTTCTCTTCAATCAGGTACCGTAATAACTGGTTGCAGTGATCAAACTCTTTTTGAGAGTCTCGAATGCTGCCAAGCATTCATCATCATATTTGAAGGGCACATCTTTCACGAGCAAGTTGTACAACGGCTTAAATATCTTAGAGAAGTCCTTGATGAAATGCCAATAAAAACCCGCCATGGCCAAGAAAACTACGGATTCCTTTCACAGAATAGGTGGCGGAAGATTTCAATGACTCCCACCATGGCTTTATCCACCTCAAGACCCTTACTAGAGACCTTATGCCCAAGAATGATGCCTTGCTGCACCATGAAGTGACATTTTTCCCAATTGAGCTCCAGATTGGTTTCCACACACCTTTTGAGCACCAAACGGAGATATTCAAGCATTCATCATATGAATGTCCAAAGATGGAGAAGTCATCCACGAACACTTCGACATTATTTCCAATCATATCAGAGAATATAGCCATCATGCATCTCTTAAAAAGTGGCAGGTGCCCACATAAGCCAAAAGAAACTCTGCGGAAAGCAAACGTGCAGAATGGACAAGTGAAAGTAGTCTTCTCTTGATCTTCTGGTGCAATGCAAATCTGATTGTAGCCCGAATAGCCATCCAAGAAGACAATAATACTCATGAACAGCCAACATATCAAGCATATGATCAATAAATGGAAGAGGAAGTGATCCTTCCTAGTGGCTTTATTCAACTTTCTGTAGTCCATGCATACCCTCCATCTTGGACTGTTCGAGTGGGGATGAGCTCATTCTTCTCATTTGCTACCATTGTATACCTCCTTTCTTAGGTACACATTACACGGGCTCACCCAAGAACTGTCAAAAATAGGATATATAACTCCTGCATCTAGCCACTTTAGAATCTCTTTCTTCACCACATCTTTCATAATAGGATTAAGCCTTCGTTGTTGCTCAACAGTCGGCTTGCTACCTTCCTCCAGCAGAATTTTATGCATGCAGTACGAAGGGCTAATCCCTTTTATATCTGCTATAGTCCATCCAATGGCCGATTTAAATTCTCTTAAAATCCTCAAGAGCTTGTCCTCATCACCACCCAAAAGGTCAGATGCAATAATAACAGGTAAAGTAGATGCATCACCTAAAAAAGCATACCTCAAGTGTTCAGGCAGTGGTTTAAGCTCCAAAGTAGGTGCTTCCTGAATAGATGGTTTGAGCTTTCCTCAGCATTCTTGAGATCAGTATTACCAAGAGATTTAAATGGCATGTCTAGCTTTCATTTCCAAGGAGAAGCATTTAGATATTGTAACTACTCATTGCCTTCCTCATCATCACTGTCAATACCCCCAATAAGGCTTTTTCTAAGTCATCAGACCTTAGCACATGATCAAGTTCTGAAATAACTGTAGAATCGACCAAATCCATCTTGAAGCACTCCTCATCTTCCGTAGGGAATTTTATTGCATTGAACACATTGAATGTCACATCCTGATCTTGCACCCTCATAGTGAGTTCATCTTTTTGCACCATCTATCAAGGTACGGCCTGTAGCCAAGAAAGGTCTTCCCAAGATTATGGGAATCTTCTTATCTTCCTCGAAATCCAGAATGACAAAGTCTGCAGAAAGATGAGCTTGTCCACCTTTACTAGCACGTCCTCCACAATGCCTCGTGGGTATGTAATAGAACGATCTGCCAATTGTAGAGACATGTAGGTGGGCTTTGGATAAGGAAATTCAGCTTTTTGAAGATAGATAACAGCATCAGATTGATACTTGCTCCCAAATCACAAAGGCACTTGTTGAATGACAACTTGCCAATGGTGCAAGGAATAGTGAAGCTACTGGATCCTTAAGCTTTGGAGGTACTTTTGCTGCAGCACGACACTGCACTCTTCCGTTAGAGCAATGTTATCAAGATCATCCAGTTTCACCTTCCTTGAAAGAATACCTTTCATGAATTTCGCATAACTAGGCATTTGCTCCAGAGCCTCAGCGAAAGGTATGTTGATGTGAAGTTTCTTGAACACCTCCAGAAACTTACCAAATTGCTTGTCCAGCTTTTGTTTTGCCAATCTCTTAGGAAATGTGGTGGAGGATAAGTTGTTTCTCCCCTGTATTACCCTCAGGTAGAGTGTGTTCAACAGTAGTCTTCCTTGGTTCCCCCTCTTTCTCCTTTTGCTTTCTTCTTCATCTACAACTTCAACTTCTCCATCTTTTGCTTTTTCACCATCAGCAACTTTTCCAGACCTTAAGGTGACAACTTTGACTTGCTTTTTAGCTTCCTTCCTGCATGGCACTTCAGTATCGCTGGGAAGTATGCCAGGTTGACGATTGAGCAAGGCATTGGCTATTTGTCCAATTTGATTTTCTAAGGTCTTGATAGAAATAGCCTGACTTTTGCACAACAGCTTTAACTCCTCAAAATCAGCACTAGAAGGTGGAGCAGCACCTCTTTGTTGAGGATATATTTGCCTTTGAGCATATTGTTGAGGTAGCTGGAATCCAGGTGGATTAAACTGTTTACTTGCAGCTTGCTGATATGGTTACTGAACAACATTCTGATTATTGCTCCAGCTAAATTGGGATGATTTCTGTTATTAGGATGATAAGTAGCGGGCACAGGCTGCTGCGGTCGCTGATAATTATTCACATACTGAACAGATCATTAACAAGAGAACTCTGATTCGTAGCATGAGAGCCTGCACAAAGCTCACAGACAATAGCTATTTTATTAACTCCATAGTTGGCTAAAGAATCGACCTTCATAGACAGTGCTTGGAGCTGCGCTACAATAGCTATAGATGCATCAACTTCAAGAATACCTGCTACCTTCCCAGGCATCATCCTTTAAGTTGGGTTTTGATACTCGTTTGCAGCCATAGTTTCAATGAGATTATAGGCTTCAGTGTAACTTTTGGCCTACAAAGTGCCTCCAGAAGCTGCATCAAGCATGGGCCTAGATAGGGCCCCCAAACCATTGTAGAAACCAGTAATCACCATCCAATCAGGCATACCATGATGTGGACACTTTCTCAACATCTCCTTGTAGCGCTCCAAGCTTCGCACATTGATTCTCCTTGTTGCTGCGCAAATTGAGTAAGAGCACTCCTTATAGCTGCATTCTTGGCCATTGGATAGAAGTTCACCAGAAACTTTTGCGCGGGATCTTCCAAGTAGTGATGGACCCAGCTGGTAAAGAATGTAACCAGTCCTTAGCTTTGTCCCTCAGAGAGAATGGGAAAAGCCTCAGCTTGATAGCCTCATCAGTAACACCATTATATTTGAAAGTACTATAGATCTCGACAAAATTCCTGATATGCATGTTGGGATATTCAGTCGCGCAGCACCCTAGAAAGAAACAGAATTCTGCATCATCTGAATAGTGCCCGGCTTGATTTCAAAAGTATTGGCCTGAATAGCCGGATGCATGATGCTTGACTGAATGTCATTCAATTTTAGGCCGAGAAAAGTCCATAAGGGTTGGATCAGCTTGAACTATACGATCACCCATTGTTACAGGTTCTTTCTTTTCACTCTCTTTATCCGAATCTTCAAAAAACTATCTTCTCCGGAAAGTCAAGAGTTGTATCTGTCTCCTCAGTCGTATCTAGATTCTCTTGCGGGTGCGAGAACGTGTTTGGCATAAATGCTCGCTAGAGTACCTGAAACAAAAACCGGAAGCAGTAAGTAATAAGTCTTAATCAATGAATCCAAATGACCACTGATGGAAAGTACATAAACTAAACAAAATTAACACCGAGTCCCCGGCAGCGGCGCCAAAAAACTTGTTAGGCACAAAGCATGCGCTAAATAAATCACGCAAGTATACACGTTTGCAAGTAATATAGAATGATTTCTAGTTCGTTCCCACAGAGACTCTGATTAATTATATTTAAATAACACTTACTCACCAATGTATGATTACTCTTCAAGTTGTCAAGACATAACAATTAAGGTGATTAACTTATTAACTACGAGAATAAAACACTTAAATTAACAATATTAAACACACATGAGATTATAACTTCATTACTACTTCATTCAATAGTTATTGTATTACCCTTAGCAGTAATGGTGATGATATTAATCAAACAACACGAAACTAATAAACGCCAACTTTCGTTTGTACGAATACCATTCTACCAAGCATCCACAAGTAAGATAGAAGCTGAATAGGCATCAATTATGTTGAGACCCTATATGTCTACAGAATTTGACAACATAACAATTTAAGCGCAAGTTATTCATTATGATTACACAGGGTAAGTAAAATGGTTAGAGTTACCCACTAATCATGCATACAATACATGAACCTATGCTAACATGGAAAGTTCTAAATCTTAAGATTCACTATCGCTCACAAGAGATTAACAGGCTATCTTACATGTTCGTGATGCACATAAGACGAATAAGCACCAACCTATGCTAGATATCATACAAGCATCACATACCAAGGTATTAAACAATTAACTAAAAAAATACATAGTAAATCCGCTATGATCCCATGATCACGATTAGCCCATAATAGAACTCTTTGTCATCATGGGTTCATATGAAAACATGATAATAACACAACGATATAAACTAATAAAATACTTAATAAAAACAGAGTACGTCACAAGAGTATTAAGGTTCAAAGAGTAAAGAAACTAGCATCCACTGTTACAACGAATTAAAAGAATCATAAGATAAACGTATGCTTCCTCTTCTTCGTTGTTGCGTGCTAAAACGGTCTTCTTCATCTTCTCTCATTGTTACTTGTTGTTGAAAACGTCTCCCAAATAGGTTTATATAAGAGTCCAGAAGAACCAGTGCCAACAGAAGCCCAATTATACTCGAATTATAAATTCCAGAATCTGATTTTCCGCACCCAGGCGGCCGCCTCCTTCTTCCAGGCGGGCGCCTGCTACTAGGCAGTCGCCTGCTCCTTCCAGGCGGGCGCCTGCAAGCCTTCTGGAAAAATCCAATTTTTGCTTCTGATTTTGCTGAATTCTTCGCACAACTCCCCGAGACTAATTCCAAGCACTTCCTAAAGCTTATTTGATGATATCCTCATATTTAAGCAAGTTATACCCTGAAATACAAAAACACTCGAAAACGCGTCAAATACACAAAATAATCGAGTTCAAGACACCAATTCAAGCCGTTATAAGATGCTCTAAGTGGTTATAAAATGCCACTTATCAAATAAATCCCACAAGCCAACGCACAACCAGAAACGTGCGTGTGTGGATGCTTAACAGATATACTCTCGACACTAGATCAACTGTTGTGCATATGTTGTGTACTTAATGATTTCATAAACAAAACATCTAAGTAGATTTTACTTAGTGAAAATAATGTAGCACTCGACGGATAAGAGTTATAGTCCCGATGGATAACTCATTATAGTCCCCGACGGATGTTACTTATTATCCATCGAGTGAGTAAGCTTATGTAATAATAAGTCTGTAGCACAGTTCTGTATACATCTTTGTATAGATTCTGTAGTAGCCTATAAGTCATATTGACTTTAACTAGATATGCAGAATAGGTTGATTAATTGTATATAAATGATGTCTTGTAATTCTGCATAAGTGAAATGAAGTCAAGTGCCAAAATAGCTACCGACGGATGATTAACAAAGCCATCGACGGATGATTAAATGACTATCAACGGATGTTTAATATAGCAGTCGACGGATGATCAACAAAGCCATCAACGGATGTTCTGAAAGTCGACGGATGATCATATATCCAACGGATATTCATAAAGTCCAACAGATGATCATATAAAGAATTCAAACAGCAGTTGAACAGTGAATACTGAGCACAGCCGTCGAGATGTATACAAATCTACTGTGGAAGCCCATTAACTGGGTAATAGAGGATGAAAAGTAGCAAAGCTTAAGACTGATAGTTTTTATGTTTATTTAGTCTTTTTGACTTTGTAATCTTGGTAATATATAAACCAAGAACGTAGCAAATAAAAGAAGAGAACTCAGATACAAAAAGAGAGAAATCTTTGTAAGCAAAATCCTTAGCATTTCCCTGTATTCTCAGTAGTTCGATTTGTAAGCAGCTGTGAGCATTCTTGCATACAGAGTCCTCTCGATATATCATATATATCTCTGGTGGAATTGTTTAAATCCACCAGAAAGTTTTTAAAGACTCTTGTTTTTAATTACTTATGTTTTGATTCAATTAAGTTTCTATTCCGTATTGTGCAAAATCAAAACACTTATATCTATATTCGAGTTGAACATTTTTATTTCGAGAAAAAGGTTCAAGAATTCCATTCAACCCCCCTTCTGTAATTCTTGCTATATTGTTAAGGGACTAACAATTGGTATCAGAGCAAGCTCTTAATCTACAAAGAGTTTAAAGATCAAAACAATTCAGCAAGATGAACAAGAAAGACGTTGAAGTCAAGATTCCTTTTCTAGATAAAGATAATTACCATCATTGGAAGGTAAAGATGCATCTTCATATGCTTTCTCAAGATGAGGCCTATATGGACTGCATAGAAAGAGGTCCTCATGTTCCAATGAGAGCTGCAACAGGAAACAAGCCATCAGTTCCCAAGCCAAGGCACGAATGGTCTGATCCTGACATTGAACAAGTCAGGAAGGATAAAAAGGCCATGAACATTATGTTCAATGGAGTTGATGCAGACATGTTTGACAACATTATAACTGCAAAACTTCCAAGGAAGTCTGGGATACTATACAGATAATCTGTGATGGCACCGAGCAAGTTAGAGAAAATAAAATGCAGCTCTTGATTCAGCAATATGAGCATTTTCACAATGAGGAAAGTGAGTCACTCACTGACATTTTTAGTAGATTCCAGAAACTACTAAATGCTCTTAAGTTGCATGGAAGAGTCTATCAGACTAAAGACTCTAATCTGAAATTCTTTAGATCTCTTCCAAAGGAATGGAAACCAATGACAGTCTCATTAAGAAACTCACAAGATTATAAAGAGTTTACTTTGGAGAGACTGTATGGCATCGTGAAGACCTATGAGCTTAAGATAGAGCAGGATGAAAGGATGGAGAGAGGAAAGAAGAAAGGAGGATCCATTGCACTAGTTGCTGATTTGGAAAAGGAGAAGGAAGTGAAGATGGAAGCTGTTGAGTCAACTTCTAAGGTCTGTGAAAGCAAGGGTAAGGGGATTGCAGTAGAAAGTGAAGATTCATTGAGTCAAGATGACATGGAGGACATTGATGAGCACCTAGCATTTCTTTCTAGGAGATTTGCCAAGCTCAAGTTTAAGAAGAACTTTGGAGCAGCCAAGCCAAATAGAAACATGGTGGATAAGTCAAAATTTAAATGTTTCAAATGTGGCTTGGCAGGGCATTTTGCAAATGAGTGTAGAAAGTCAGATTCCAGTAAGAAAAGGTTTGAGTCTGTGGAATATAAGCAAAAATACTTTGATCTACTCAAACAAAAGGAAAGGGCTTTTATTACACAAGAGAATGACTGGGCAGCAGATGGTTTGGATGAAGATGAAGATGTCAGCTATGTCAATCTAGCCCTAATGGCCAAGTCTGATGAAACAGAGACAAGTTCCTCAAGCAATCAGGTAATTACTACAAACCTTGCACATTTATCTAAATCTTAGTGTAATGATGCCATAAATGACATGTCTATAGAATTATATCATTTGTATGTTACACTTAAGTCTCTTACTAAAGAAAATGCTAAAATTATAGAAAACAACTTGTTTTTTAATGAGAGGAATAATGTGTTTGAGTCTCGGTTTATTGATTTTGAGAAACTAAGGATTGAGTGTAAGATTGCCAAGGAGGAATTAACTGAGTCCTTGAAAAAGGAAGAGATTTTAAAGAAGCAGCTCGAGCGTGAACAAGAGGTGATTAAAGCATGGAAAACATCCAAGGATGTCCATGCTCACCAAAGTTTAAGGAATTGAGTCTTTTTGTGATGAAGCCTGGAAAAAGAATAAAGAGAAACTACAACTTAATTTGGTAGATGGTTTGCTGACAGATGTAGACTCGACGGATGATGAGGACTATCCGTCGGATAACAAAAAGTGTTATCCGTCGGATAACAAAAAGTGTTATCCGTCGAAAGATGAAAATCCTCATCCGTCGGCTGTAAACAAGCCCATTAGCAAATCCAAACTAATCAAGCTAAATGAGAAGTATGGGTCTGTTTCCAAGAACTTTGTTTCACCAAATGTAAATCAAAGAAAACCCCCTCTGGTATCTCTCAAAAGATACCAGTTGTAAAATCCACAAAAGCAAAAGAGGGGAGTATGAAGGAGGGAAAGTCAGGTGAGGGAAGGGGTGAACATCAAAGAAACCCCAAGAATAAGGATGGAGAGTTGAGTGAATCCCAGCCTAGCCACACTGCAGTTTCCCAACAAACTGCAGTGCTTAAAAAGGATAAAAGCTCACTTCTAGCTACATCATCCCAAAAGGATGCAGTTATTGAACAAAGCTCTCAGCCAAGAGCACAGGCCAAAAGGGTTAGGGACACAAGCTCACCCCAAACTTACACAAGAAAGAAGAAATCTAAGACCTTTGGGGATGTACAGGGCACACACACAGTGCAAAATGGTGCTAAAGACACAGTCCATGCACTCTATCAAATTCAGTTTGATGTGGCTCCAATAAATGTGGAGTCACAGCCAAAATCTCTAATAATAGAAGCATCTGAAACACCATACTCACCAACAAACTCTCTGGGAGTGGATATGATAAACACTTCAATTCCTGATTCCCCTTCTTTAACTCTGTTGGGGAAGCCAAAATCTAGTCCAAGTGAGCATCATCTTTTAGATGATTTGTTGGCTCACTTGCCAATTCTTTCAGATTCTATTGTGACATCTGTGCCCCAAATATCTTCAATCAACACAGAGTCAACAATAGTTTCTCTTCCCACCTCATTCATTTCCACTATCTCGATGGATATTGCTCATCTGTCGAATAGTGATTATATCCCGACGGATAAGCCTAACAGCAGTTATCCGTCGAATAGCATTACCACTCACTCGAAGGATATCACTTATCCGTCGAGTATCTCTGCACAACTTCAAACCTCAATTATTTCAAGTGCAGAAGATTTAGTGGTTGTACAGTCACTCTTAGGACTGAGAGAGGAGAGTGCATTGAGTGAGAGGCTGGGTTGCTCCCAGGCAAAAGGAGAGGAAAAGAGTGAAAATCAGCAATCCATTTATTCAGGATTGGCAAAAGTGAGTGAGAGGAGTCCCACCTTAGTAGGTGAAGGTGAGGGTGTGAGGGTGGGGAGCCAGGGTGAGACCCTGATGCAACAAAAGAGAGATTTTGAGAGAAAAGCAGGTACAGAAGCTATAAGGGTGGATCCAGCCATTGCTAGTGAGTCAATGATTGTGACTGATGCTTAAAAGGAAAGACAATTTCAGCAACATTACAAAGCTGTAATTGATAACATTTCCTTGGATGCTGACACTTTTACTCACCCTGTGTCAGCCTATCAACTGTTGGCTGCTCAGGGCAATGTGGAGGCAGAATAGACTTTGAACTTATTACACACTTCAAAATCTCTTCAAAGAGATAAAGCTGCTGTCAATAGGATGCCTTCTCAAGCTGGTGAGCCATCAGAAGAATTTGAAGTAAATTCTAATGATGATGACTTTGTTTTTTTGGATGGAAGCATGAACTTAGGGGGAGATGAAGGCCCAAGTTCTGTTCCAAATTTACCTGAATGGGCATGGACAAAGGAATCTACACCAGGACAGTTTGGTGTATCTTTGGTTAAGCAGGTTATGGCTATTCAAAAGGCCCTTCAGAAAACTTCAGATGCTGGTACCAAGGATATTCTTCAAGCTCACCTAGACTCTCTACATCTCATGAAGATCCAGCAATTAAGACAGAATCTGAGTGTGGATGAACTCAAAAAGGATATAGCTGACTTGAAGACCTATAATTCTGAGAAGCTGGATTTAGTCATGCCATATGGTACCATGCAGGATCTATTACTGAGACTGAGGAGAGAATCAGATTCTGAAAAGAAGCTGGCCAAGTTGGAAGATAGAGTTCAAGTTATTGAGAATTCAGTGGCTACCCTTCTTCAAAATCAACAGACTCAGACAAATCTTCTCATGCAACTGGCCAAAGCACAAGGCCTAACTCCTCAACTTGATGATAACAAAAGGGGGAGAGAGAACCAAGTGAGGGGGAAACTTCAAGTTCAAATCAGCAAAGTAATTGTACCTTCAATTACTGTCTCCAAGCCACCAGTTGCAGATGGTATAGATCTACACTACAAGAAAAAGTTGAATAGACATCATACATTAGACATCGGTTGATGTTGCCACTGATTTTAAAAGAACCAATAACATCATCCCGTGTTTTTCTGATGTCTATGTTATTTGAAGACATCGGTTATTTAATAACTGATGTCTAAAATTACCAAAAAAAAATTAGGGCGCGCTCTTTCAATTTTATTCCCCCTTAGCGGAATGTTTTTCAGGTTCCCCCTCATTTACCAATTCTTCCCCCCATTTTCAGAAACTAAGTTAATAATTAAACTTTCACTCTCTCTCGTCTCACCCCCACCCCGACCTCTCTCTCTCCCTCTCCCTCTCTCCCTGTCTCTCCCTCCCTCCTCACTCCACCCTCCACCCTTCACCCTCCACCGAAAGTCTTAAATCGTTCACGGAAGGTTCAGAAGTTCCCCCAGATGTTCAACTTGATTTAATTTATCCGAAGTTCTACTATCGATAAACCGATTCATTCGAGTGGAAGTCTGTTCAATTTGTTCGAAGATATAAAGCTCGAATTGGTATATAAGTGAGCTACAAAACTCAAATTATTAGTTTCATTTAATTTTAAATTGGGGATATTTCAATTCTAAACCCTAATTGCACTTCATGCTTGAGTAAGGATCTATTGTTCCTAATGCTACTTGGTACATGATTCCAGAAAAGAATACAATATTAAAACCTATAACTTAATTTATATACTTCTATTTTTCTATACTGCCTCGTGGTCGGGTTATCATTGTATCTCAAAGTTACTACTCAAACTCAAGAAGAACTTTTGGCTTCCCACCTTGAGCAACAATCATCGATGTATTATCTCTCTCTCTCAGTAATTATTTTGTAGTTGTGTGTTCTTTTATGCTTGGTTTGATGCTTTTATATAAAAAGTTCTGATCTTTTAACACCTTACCTGGATTAGATCAGTAGATTTTATATTAATTGTCTTTATAGTGTGTTTTATGGGTTTTTATATATCTTGAACCTGCTGACAATTGAATATGTAGATTCTTGATTGTATGTAATGTAATTTAAACTTGTATTACAATTGTTTCAGTTACCTAAGCTAATTAGTTAGTGATGTAATTGCGTGAATTTGTTAATGATTGTTGTGTCGCAATTATCCAAGTCTTCTTTAGCTATAAGTTGATGCTGATTCGTGATCGATTTTAAATATGTGCTCTATCTATGTCCGGGCTATCCATTTCAAAGTTTGTTATGTCCTGTGTTTTTCACACAGAGTAAGCACTAATTAGTATTTTAATAGGTCACATATGTTTATATTTGATTTTTGTTTTTGTTTTGTTTGTGTTTTATTATCATTTAACTAATAACTTAACATTTGTGAAGTATGATTACTAATTGTGTCTGATGCTGCCATTTTTTTATACACTCAACTAAAATTATCTTATAGAGTATAAAGCTATAATGTAGTCAAGAACATGAGTGTTATGATCAAAAGCAGTTGATCCAAAATTAAAAGACCAATTTATCCAGGAAATTTAATTTATTCAAGGACCGTGTTTCCTGCCTTCTCTATATTTAGAGATCCTAGTTATATCATACAGGGCCAGTTATCAAGAAGCATAATTTTTTAAAATTATAAATACCTTGTGTGTATAGAAACGGTCAATTGCAGAAATTTAAATACCTCACCTGAGGCCGAAGCTTTGCATACCTTGGTTATAAGCCAAGAGGTAACCTAACTTTAATTTGAATTTATGTTTGTCTAAATCTAACAAATATGTAACATGACTGCAGATATATAACAACATTTACTTCAGATCTGGTGTTTCTCCGAGTAAATTTAAATCCTCATCGAACCAAGGGTTTGAAAACATCATCTGTTAGTTTGAATCACGTGTAAGTGCAGTAGTTCTTCAACAGTATTATAAGTGACAAATCTTTGATCTCTTAGTTATGCACATTGTTGTTTCCACTCTGGAATATTTCTGACAAATATAATACAGACTGAGGTTCAGTGACAACTTCAATTTAACTTTTCTAAGTTTGGAGTTGAAGCTTAATCAACATATTTTTGTGTAGAGTGTGGTTTCACAGGCCTTTCAAAGCTGATAATTGGACACTCTTTGTGGTAAGGACTAGAGTTATTTAATATGATAATTAAAAAAAAATCTTTTGCACTCATACTCTTTGTGGTAAGTTCTAAATTAAACACTTACAATTCGATATAATTCTTGATTTGTTTGTGATCAATTACAGAGATTGTTCACTTATGATGAGAGGTAAATCCATTTTTTTATATCTACATGTATTATTATCGTAATTGAGCATTTTTGTTATTTAATTAGAATTATTTTTTTGATTAGAGATGTTACTTTGTATGCTCTCGGTATTGGAGCTTGTGGTACTAATGCTTTAGATGACAAAGAGCTCAAATACGTTTACCACGAAAATGGCCAGAAATTCATTAAGGTACTATAAGTTTGTCGAGTAATTGGAATTATAAACAGATTAAGTTGGAGCAATCTATGTATAGATATTATTAAAGTTTTCGAGTTTTATGTATTTTGTATCGACTTCCTGGTTGTAGGTCTTACCGACGTTTGCTGCTATATACTCACTGGGATCGATAAATATTTCTGAAATACCTAGAATGTCGTGAGTATACCTTTTTGTTTTTTAATTTAGTCTTATCTTTGCTGGAATTTTGCCTGACTGAGCAGGTCGGTATTTTTTTTGCTAGATTTGATCCGCGCCTGTTATTGCATGGACAACAGTTTATAGAAATTTAAAGGTCGTTGCCTACTTTGTGTAAGGTTCTTAACCTCAAGTTCTTTATAACGAACAATTTGTGAATTTCATTGATATGTACAATTTCTTTGTTAGATTAGAGTGCCAATTTGAAATCACAATTTCTTCTATACGGATTATTAACCTCTGCCGGAGAGATTTTAGTGTATAGTAGTGCGTGCATGTGCGTGTGCTCGCGCAAATATAAAAAAATTAAATAAGAATCTGCTTAACTATCCTCAATTCAAACTTCTATTATTACAAGTTTTGAAATTTATTGTTGATGCATATACGAAATAAAACAAGTGTTGTGGGATTGCATGATAAAGGTTTGTCAATGATCTGATATATATATATGCACTGTAAATCCTAATTGAATGTAATTTTTTCAAAGTTTAGAATCTATGTATTTTGTAATTACTTTGTTGATGTCATAGTGGTAGCGATATTATTATTACCTACACGCACAATAATTTTATCAAGTTTTCATTCCCCTAAACATACATGTTACCTGATTGGTGTCACCATTAAATTAACTCGCTTTTGTTATTATGGCATGTCTTTTGATTGTATAGGTAAAGCTGCCATATTGGAACTTGAAGTTCTAAGTTATGGGGAGTCGTCTGATGAACCGGTCTCCATGAATCGACAAGTTTCTAAGCAAATGACTGAAGTATATATGACTTAAATGCACTTTAACTACCAAATATCATTTTTATGTAGGTTGACTCTATATTTACGGGGTGCAGGTGGCTTCTCAAAATCACCTCACCCATATTCTTACATTAACTATCAAGCAAATCGGAACGTAGCTTTTAAACATCCTAAAAGTCAGCCATTTGCAGTTTATGAGGAATGTACGCAGCCCTCCCAGGTATGTCACATATTTTTACATCCGTTGCCTCTTCGCTAATTCTGGAATGTTTCATATCTCCGTATCTACGGGTTTATTCTGATTTTAAACCTACCATATTTAACACTAGTGAAATTGTTGACAATTAGTATATAATTTGATAAGAAATGCTGACTTTTTTTTGCCTAGCAGAAATGCTGACTGTTGTTTGACTTGCTTCAAATTTCATGTTACAAATACTAGGATCACTGTACAGTTTTTGAGATAACCTATCAGTAAATTTGTCTTATGTAGCAACTCCCTGTATTTTAATTTTTAGGACACAGGTAATACACTTTAATTTGAGAAACATTATGAAAGAAGAGGAACAAAGCGAGAAAGAAAAGGGAAAAGAATTTCTTTCAGTGACTTTTACTGCGTGTCTATCATTAGATTAGAGTAAAACATGGACAGTTCATAATTTTTGTTTTAAATCATCTCTTGTACTTTCTTCAATTTGCATCTTATTTTTCCTGCCTGATGAGGCAATCATGCCCCTAGCGTGTGTAGCTTGGTGATATGGTGTGGCCAAATAAAGAAGGAAATAACATGAAATGAGGACATTCTTAGAGAAATGGAGGTAGCACTGAATACTGATTGGCCGTGTGAATATCGAGCAGGGTGTGATGGTTTGGTTACATTGAGCTTAGGTATCTCAGTGATCAGTGAGGAAGAGTGATAGACTAGAATCAATCTCATAAAGATATTTTTGAAAACGAGTGGTATCACACTGCTTCACTTTTTCCTTTAGTAGCAGTAGCAGAGGGCCACATTTGTCATATCAGGCTTACCTAACAGAATAAGGCTGCCAAGAATTGTATGAGTGCATATAGTTTCACATCTCTGACCTGGGGCATTTTGCTGAAGCTAACTAGCACAAGTGAGTTTTAGTTGCACAGCTAGTATAATACTTTTGTGGTCTAAAAGAGTTCGATGGATAGACGATTCATGATTTTGTCATTTATTTGTGATTGTTTTAGAATATTTGATTATCAATTGAAAGCTTGTACCTTAGTACCTGACTTTACTTAAGACTGGCCTAGATCTATGATGAACCAAATATAACAGAGTGTACATTATGGCTAAATTTTCATCTTTTGTGATTTCAGGCAGTAAACTACTTGAAAATAAGGAGTCTGATGGATTTGACATGCCGAACCTTGTCGAGCAAGATCAAGGTAAAGACTCTAGAGGAGATCGGGGAGGCTGTCAAAAATTGGAAATGTTCGAAAGGGGAATAAAAGCTAAGGGTAGACAAAAATTTATAGAATGGCCTTCTATAGCATCAGGAGTTCAGCCTCATATATGATCTGATAACCTCAAATTGTAGCTTAAGACAGCGCCATTCCTTCTATTGTAGCTTAAGGTCAATAGCTCTTAGTTTGGTTTTGAATGATTCTGTAATAAAACTAGATCTTGATATTTATGTTGATGAATATAAGTGTTTAGTTAGTTCATTGTTTAAATACTTTTAATGAATAAATATTGATGTCAAAAAAATGATTGGACATCCATTTTAATGAATAAATACTGATGTCAAAAAAATAATTGTACATCACCTATAATATATAAATACTGATGTCTCAAAGGCAATTGTACATCACTTTTAGTGAAGAAAAACTGATGTCAAAGACTCACATGTTCAAGTCTAAAAGAAATATAAACATCACTTTAATTGGGATAAAATTGATGTCTAAGTGCCAACATAGACATCATATTTTACTAAATAAATCGATGTTTAATATCTGATTTTACATCACCTTTATGAAAAAAATCGATGTCTATGTGGAAAAAAACATAGCTCATTATATGTTTAATCTGTTGTAATAGGTGTAATTTATTTATTAAATTATTTATTTCTAACATTTTTTGTAAAAAAATAATGCATGGACATCAGGCAGTTTGCCAGAAATGATGTCTAAGCGAGTAAAGACATCGGGTTATGGCCGATGTCTAGAATAGACATCACCGACATCAACATCGGTTGCTAAACAACATAGACATCGGCCAAAAACCGATGTCTATGAACATTTTTCTTGTAGTGCTAATTAAAGCAGCAGCAGCAAATTTGAAAGTTGCTGAGAAAGGAAAGTTGAGTTTGATCAACTGGGATAAGATTGATGAGGAGATATAGAAAAAGTTTGAACTTGTCAAGGAGCCAGTTAAGTCAGCCATCCATCACTCTCAACTCAAGCAAATCAGTGTGAATCAGATGAGCATGAATTATCTGGAATGAGGACAATCTTCCTGCATCAAGTCTACAAAGGCTGAAATAATTCTTAAACCAAGGGCAAACTATCCAAAATCATCTTTGAAGAACCCCTTAGAAACTGTGTATGAGACACCCAAGCCTGATGAGAAGAAGCTTCTGTCAAGATCAATTGTCTTCTATAAAGATCCAGCTGATTCAGCTTCAAAAAGGAGAATTGCTAAGATATTCAGAAATGGAAAGGAAATTTGTGTGGTAGCTGGACATCCACAATTTGCTCAAGCAAAGAGAGAAGAAAAAGATAGATTAAAGCAGGAAAAGAAGCAAGTTGCTCTAGATGCAAAGAAGACTAAACAAAAGAAAGAGCAGATTGCTATCTTGGCCAAGCTACAGGCTGTGAATTCATCTCAACAAATTCCCTCTCAACCATCTAAAGCTGCTGAATCAAAGAAGAAAATTGAAGAACAGAAGAAATCTCCAAAAAAGAAAGAATTGGCTACAAGAACAAAAAGGAAACTGGATATTGTTGACAAAGGATTGGAAGATCAATTTCGTAAGGTACCCACACCAGCTACAACTCAAGCATCAAAGCCCTTTGTGGCATTTGAAGATATAAGGGTGGTGGATCCCTACAAGAATATTCATGGTGAACCTATTGTGCCCAAGGATGAGCCAATAGAGGGGGATAAAATACCAATTCCTGACTTCAATTTACCAATCCTTAGCAAGCCAAATAGGACAAAGTCAAGGGCAGTCAAGAAAGTGAAGCTGTCACCTCTCAAATCCAAATCAGTAGTTAAAGTTCAACCCAAAGTTAACAGGGGAGACTACTTGTACTTGTGTGACATCAAGGAATTTTCTGATCTAAACCTCTATCTGAATGAACTAGATGAAGTGAGGGGAATTGATGCATACAGAAACATACCTGAAAGGTTAGTGTTCAAGTACAAAGGAGGAAAGGAGATTGTGTGGCCATTTCAAAGGATTCTTCAAGAAAGCCAAGCTGTACTGATTAAAGTTTATTCATCCTTCAAGAAGAACTTTGGGTTCAATGTAACTGCAAGAAGACTAGTATTGAAGAAGATTGAAGAACTAAGGAGTATTAGAGCTAAATATGCACTTCTAAAGACTCTAATCATCCCATATACAGGGAGAAGAGTGCATCTAAGGCCCTACTAGCTGATGGAGTTCATAGATGACAAAGGTGTGAGAAGATTCTTCAGGTTAGAGGACCAATTGAGTATCTCTAGCAATGAGACTCTCTTGGAAATGCAAGAAAAGCTAGATCTCTCAGAATCTGATGAACTGGAATTCCATAGGCAGCTCCAAAACCAGATTGATGAAAACAACAGGAAGCTTGGAAGAAGATCCAGACCTTCAAGAAACTAGAAAAATCTGCTCAGGCTAGAGGAGCATCTTGAAATGACTGTGAGCCAAACTTTGTACATTTTCATTAATTGAAGCACTTTCAGTATTATCTGCTTATCTTTAAAGCTGTATGTTTACGATATTTTGTAATCATCAAGTATCTCTTAATTTATGGCTACAATTCCGGTAGACATAAATTGGGGGAGATTGTTGTGCATATGTTGTGTACTTAATGATTTCATAAACAAAACATCTAAGTAGATTTTACTTAGTGAAATAATATAACACTCGACGGATAAGAGTTATAGTCCCGACGGATAACTCATTATAGTCCCGACGGATGTTAACTTATTATCCATCGAGTGAGTAGCTTATGTAATAATAAGTCTGTAGCACAGTCTGTATACATCTTTGTATAGATTCTGTAGTAGCCTATAAGTCATGTTGACTTTAACTAGATATGCAGGATAGGTTGATTAATTGTATATAAATGATGTCTTGTAATTCTGCATAAGTGAAATGAAGTCAAGTGCCAAAATAGCTACCGACGGATGATTAACAAAGCCATCGATGGATGATTAAATGAATATCAACGGATGTTTAATATAGCAGTCGACGGATGATCAATAAAGCCATCAACGGATGTTCTGAAAGTCGATGGATGATCATATATCCAACGGATATTCATAAAGTTTAACAGATGATCATATAAAGAATTCAAACAACAGTTGAACAGTAAATACTGAGCACAGCCGTCGAGATGTATACAAATCTACTGTGGAAGCCCATTAACTGGGTAATAGAGGATGAAAAGTAGCAAAGCTTAAGACTGATAGTTTTTATGTTTATTTAGTCTTTTTGACTTTGTAATCTTGGTAATATATAAACCAAGAACGTAGCAAATAAAAGAAGAGAACTCAGATACAAAAAGAGAGAAATCTTTGTAAGCAAAATCCTTAGCATTTCCCTGTATTCTCAGTAGTTCGATTTGCAAGCAGCTGTGAGCATTCTTGCACACAGAGTCCTCTCGATATATCATATATATCTCTGGTGGAATTGTTTAAATCCACCAGAAAGTTTTTAAAGACTCTTGTTTTTAATTACTCATATTTTGATTCAATTAAGTTTCTATTCCGCATTGTGCAAAATCAAAACACTTATATCTATATTCGAGTTGAACATTTTTATTTCGAGAAAAAGGTTCAAGAATTCCATTCAAACCCCCTTCTGTAATTCTTGCTATATTATTAAGGGACTAACAATAACCATAACTTATCTATCATCAAAACAATCACAAGTTTATAAAAAGAATAGATTTTAAACGCATAATGACTCACAACACCTCCGTTCTACTAGAGTTATACAAGGATTCATGCTATTATTGAACACATAACAAAGATGCTTACTTGACCGTGCAATGAATGAGGTCCCAAAAGCCTTATACAATAATAATCATGTAGCGAGTGTGAGGTTAGCGAATCCCAAACTATGAAAGCCTTAGGTCACTAGGCACAAAGTGCCATAAGAACTTAATAACTCGAGTATTAAAGAGCTCACTCTTGATCAATTATGCATAAACACATACCTTTTTTTTCTTTTTTTCTCTTTTTTTTCTTTTTTTTTCAACAATTTCTAAATGAGTGTGTTTCACTCCATCTCATTCAACCCTAGACTACTCATAGAAATATGGGCCGACTACTAGCCATTTGACGCCTAGCCTTATACACAACTAGCAATGAAATCCTTCTTTTCTCTTGTTTAAAAATCAGTATTTTTACGTCATAACGAGAATATCATAAATTCTAAATATAACCAAGTGATTAAATCTCAACAACAAACAAGTATGATCATGATCTAGATCAAAAGCAACCCTATAAGACTTTTTGAAAATATTTGTTTCTGGCATGTAAATCAATTCATTAGGACTTAAAAACCCCTCTATTCATCATCACTACACTCATCACATCAACCTAAGGGATCATGTTAAATATGCATGCAATGCAACTATATGAAATCACAAAAAAATAACAAATATGTCCTATATGAACAATCATGCAACACTACGAATGAAATACAACTATATGCAACATGAATCTATATGAACTATATGGACACACACAAACTAATCATTACATTATCACCCCCAAACTTAAAATTTTCAATGTCCTCATTGAAGGTAATAATAAGGATTTCAGACATACCTAGTTGTCAGGAGAATCACCCTCCTCGGGTGGAGGATCATGTGGCCAATCATCCTCGACACCAGTGGCTCGGAAAATAGTGCCCAAAGCCTGTGTCAAATCTACAGCAAAACGACTGTGAATGTCGTGTATGGCCTCCATACGCCTAGCCACTCGCCTGTACTGCTCATCACCAACACCAGTGAAAGGAATATGTCCTAAGTCCAATCATGTATTAGGATTTAGGAATAACTTTTATGTAATCTGTTTTGATTTCATTGATATTAATAAAGACTTGTTTTGTTTTTATTACGGGCTTTATCTATTTAAGTGTTTAAATAAGATATACCATAGTTTAGAGTAAAGCTTTTTATGGATTATGATGAGATCATAATAGTGAGACCTAAAAAGATGATAACTCTGAACTTAAATAGTTCCTGGTCGTAGGATTACTAACTGGTAATTAATAATCCGCAAAGATCGGTACATACTATGCTTGCTTCATTATGAAGGATGTCTGTTCTCATAGACATTTGTGTGGTGACACTATAGCTAGTATGTAGGTGCTTATTATGGAATAAGTTCACTGAACATGACTCGAGAGCTGAACAACTGATGGAGTTCACTCACGTGTCAGCAGTTGTTCACTTAGTGATAGTTGTACAAGTATCCTTAGACTTGAGGTCATCATAGTCATCTTGTGTACACTGAACTATGCTTTGGTTTAGTTCTTAGTCTCCAGGGATAATTATTAGGGCTCTTCTGGGTATAGGAATTTGTACACGAAGATAGTGTATGATCAATAAAGGATCTACCCCTTCCAGTGAAGGAAGCGAATGTTCAAGGCTGAACCACTTATGCTAGTTCAGGAATCTCTGGCCAGAGTAAATGAAATTAGAAAGGAGTTTCTAATTTGCATAGAACTATGCATAGTAAATGGTAAGCAAGTGATTGAATTAGATAGGCTTGACACGAGATCCATGCCTTGTATTTAATCGGGACATTGTAGGGTAGAAGGAGTTTATTGTACGGTAACTATTCACTGACAGGTTCTTGGTATTCTAAGCAGTGAATTCATATTATCCGGATAGTCGCGATATGTGAGAAGCATCACTCACGATGTAGAATAAATGTGATTAATTAATTAATCATATTTAATAAATTAGAGAATTATAAATAATGATAAAATAGTTTTATTATTATTTATTTCTACTACCGGCTTAATATTGAACCTACAGGGTCACACCATAAAAAGAGAATGATTTATGGTGGAGAAATTAATTAATAATGGCTAATAATTATTTATTTGTGAAATAAATAATTAATTGGCAAATTCAATAATTGATTAAATGAGATTTAATTGATTATAAATTAATTAAGAAAAGTTCTTAATATTATTAATTAAGGATTTAATTTTTGGAAATTAAATCAAGAGAGAGAATTATTTCTAAAGTGTTTAGAAAAAGGATTAATAATTAAAAGGTGTTTTAATTATTAATGAGAATAATAAATGGGATAATAATAATAATAATAATATTTATGAGAAAATTTCAGCTGAAAATTTTGCCTATAAATACACTATTATAGACCCTATTTATTCTAACCCCAGAAACCCAAAAGTTTCAGAAAACCAATTTCTCCACCTCCTCCTCCTCCAAAAGTCGTTTTCTTGGTGGATACCGGTGGAGTGCTTCACACTTGAGGAGCAGCTGCTAAGGATCTCTGATCGTTGTGTCCGAATTATTTTAAAAGGTTAGATTCGATCCCTCGAATTTTTATTCACGATTTATATGCTTTTATTTGGATTTTGTATGTGTAAAAGTGTTTTTCCACGTCCCGCTGCGTTTAAAAATCCAACAATGGTATCATAGCATAGGTTGTATGCATATAGATCTGTGGTAAAAATTTCAGAATTTTATGTGCTTGTATGAATTAATTATGATTTTTACAAGTTATATTATGGATTAATTTTGTCTGATGAGAAATCGTTTCTCAGAATAATTTTGAATGTTGATCTAGGTTCTACAAGTGTTGTAGATCGTCTGGGTATTTTTTCATAATTTTAGGATGTATAGATTTTTTATTATGAATTTTTGAAGTTCTTGCAATTAAATTCTTAATTAAATAAGTAAATATATGTATATATAGTATATATATGTTTGTATATACATCTGCTTTGCTGTTATCTATATTGCACGGAATAAAGAGAACAGGTACGGCGTCTGCTGAGACAAAGACAGGGCTGTCAGGCACGGGTATCGAGAAAAGTCAGCCGGCGGAAAAAGAAAGAAAAAAAAATAGGGGTGTAACGCATTCTGGGAATGCGTTACACACCTGTGGCGCATTCACGGAATGCGTTACACCCTTTAATGGCTTAAAATGGGTGTAATGCATCACCAGAATGCGTTACAGGGCTTGTAACGCGTTCCTGAAATGCGTTACAGCCCGTCTGTTGATATTAAAATTGATTTTTGGGAGTTTCGTAACTCCGTTTTGGGCGTGCAATATACCGTTGGATTTTTTCCGAGACGGATCTAATGGAGTGATCAATTTTAGTTTATATAAAAGTTTTGAACTGTTTATATTTCCATGAAGTGTTTTAAAGCTGTTTTTGATTGTTTTAATTGATTTTAAATGCTTCATGTGATACATAGAGATGTATAATGCTTAGACTAATGTGCTAGATGATGTAACATGCCTACCTTGATGTTTATTCATGTTGATATATGTGATATATGCTTAGTTTATCATGCGATGATAGATTTAGGTGAACTTAAATAAACATAAGGCGTTTGTTAGACAACCTAGTATAGTGAAATTGTTTCATAACCTTAATAACAATATTATGAATACAATCATGAGATTCTTGTGTTTGTGAAAACACGTAATTGAATATGAATTTTCGATATGAGAGAAAGGATGATTCTGTCAACAACAGATTTCTATCTGTAAGAAAGGGTTATTAAGTGACGCCTCTTGACAATGCTCCACCCGATCTGGGAATCATCTGATTATTGATTATTGATTTGAAATATTTAATTTAAAAGGAAGAATCTCTTTATAATATGATTATGATTGTAACGTAATATAATCCCTCTAAAATTAAATAATATCAAGTAGTAATTGGCCAATGATACAACGGGCTTGTGTCGGTCATAGCCTTCCAACATGGTAGAAAGTAGTTCTTATTTTTGAATCATTGTCGTTTCGTGCCACAGAGGGCTTTGATTTCGAAATAAGAAATACTTGTCTATTACATAGAGATGTGTACATTGAATAAGAATCTAAAGGTCGTTACGTGCCACAGCCGTGGGCCTTTGGGGACTGATTCAATTGTACGGAATGTTGGGTTAGACTTGACTTAGAATATTGAGTTTGTCGTGCCACAGCCGTGACTCAATTATTCAAGAGGCTAAAGTTTGATTAGGGAATAACATTAGATGTAATTGACAAGAGTTGTCTGCCTATTAACATTACATGGGGTTTCGTGCCACAGCCGGGGTTGTGTAATGGAATGTAGGATCCCTATTCCCACTAGCATTATGAATGCTTAATTTTTCATGTAGGGGGTTGAATAAATTAGGAAAACTAGTGGGAGCCACTTATGAATAAAGACCCGATTCATATAGTGTTTTGAAATGAAATCGAATATTTGCTAAGTGTTGTTATGTGTTTATCATTTACAGATTTACTTTGTACGTTATGTCTTCTGCACTATCACTAGGAGCATACTGGATGCTCACAAATTGACTGGTCCTAATTATGCTGACTGGCTTCGAAACTTGAGAATTGTTCTCAGGATTGAGAAGCTGGAATACGTGATTGACTCACCTAAGCCTACTGAACCTGCTAGTGATGCACATAATGATGAACATGTTGTGTATCGTAGTGGATAGATGATGCAAATGTTGCTCAATGCATCATGCTAGCTTCCATGAACATTGAGCTACAGAAGCAACATGAGCATATGGATGCTACACTATCCTCATGCATCTACAAGAGTTGTATGATGTGGCGGGGAGGACAGCTCGATATGAGATATCGAAGGAGCTGTTCGGTTGTAGGATGTCTGAGGGATCATCTGTGAATGACCATGTACTTAAGATGATCAATTTGATTGAACGTCTTGGACAACTTGGTTTTGCCATGGATGGGGAGCTGAGCCAAGACTTGGTCTTGCAATCGCTTCCGAGTTCGTTCTCGCAGTTTGTTGTGAACTTTCACATGAATAAGTTGGATGTAGCCTGCCTGAACTCCACAACATGTTGAAGACTGCGGAATCGAATTTTCCCCCTAAGAAGAGTTCTGTTCTTCTAATTGGTGAAGGTTCCAATCCTAAGAAAAGGAAGAGGAACTCTTCCAAGAAGAAGAAAGTAGGTGAGAAAATGCCGGTTCCACCAAAAGCTGAAGACCCCAAGAGCAAAGTTGTTTGCTTTCACTGTAACAAGGTGGGGCACTGGAAGAGGAACTGCAAGGTTTACCTTGCAAATTGAAGAAGAAGGGTAGTGAGACTACCGCTTCTGATTCAGGTATGTTCATGATAGAAGTGAATATGTCATTTCTACTTGGGTATTAGATACCGCCTGTGGTTCTCATATCTGCAATTTGTTGCAGGGACCAAGGAGAAGTAGGACTCTTGAGGAAGAGGAGGTGATTCTACTGATGGGAAATGGAGCAAGAGTTGCTGCTGAAGATGTAGAATCATTTCATTTACATAGGCCTACGGGCAAGACTATTGTTTGAAATAATTGTTATTTTGTTCCCTCGATTGTGAGGAATATTATTCCCATGTTAGACTTGGCTGGATTTTCATTTATTATTGAGAATAATGAATGTTCTATTCTTAGAGATAATATTCTTTATGGACGTGGTGCTTTAAATAATGGTCTGTATATGTGACATAATTTACTTCAGATTGAACAAACTATATAAAGAAAAGGGATGATGAAAATCTCACTTATAGTGGCACTGCAGTCTCCATTTAGTGGACATGGAGAGAGGCTGCAATTTGCTAGGAATGGTACACACAGATGTATGTGGACCAATGTCTACGCAAGCCATGGGTGGATTTTCATACTTCATTACTTTCATGGATAATAGATCTAGATTCGGATATGTGTTTGATGAAACACAAGTCTGAGGCCTTTGAAAAGTTCAAAGAATATAAGTATGAAGTGGAGAAACAACCAAACATAGTATTATAACTCTTCGATTAGATCGAGGTGGTGAATACTTGAACGGAGAGTTTCTGGATTATCTCAAAGTAAATGGTATAGTCTCCCAGTGGACTCCTCCAGATTGGTATCTGAAAGGAGAAATCGAACTTGTTAGACATAGTTCGGTCCATGATGAGCTATGCAAATCTTCCAGTATTCCTATGGGGTTATGCATTGGAAACCTCAGCATATTTACTGAATAAGGTGCCTTCCAAAATCTGTTCCTCAAATTCGTATGAGATATGGAAAGAAAGGAAACCGAGTCTTAAACACGTTAAGATTTGGGGATGTCCAGCTTATGTCAAGAAAGTTGACCCAGATAAGCTGGAATATCGATCCGAAAATGTAGTTTTGTGGGATATCCTAAAGAGACTTTAGGGTATTACTTTTGCACCGATCATCGGGTGTTTGTCTCCAGACATGCTACCTTCTTGGAAAAGGAGTTTATCCTTGAAGGAAACAGTGGGAGAAAAATTGAACTTGATGAAGTTCAAGAAGCACAAACTACTACGGATCAAGTGGAAACACCTGTTCTGACTGAACAACCTTTTGTGGAACAGCCCATTCATAGATCAGGGAGAGTGTCTCGCCAACCTGAGAGGTAATATGGCCTTGTCATTGAGAATGACAATGAGTTGTCAATCATTGATGATGACGACCCTGTGACCTATAATGAGGCTATGAGTAGTGTTGACTCAGAGAAATGGCATAGTGCCATGAAATCCAGAATGGAATCTATGTATACGGTATACAAAAGATAGATTATAGCAGATGGCCAGGTGGAGACCTATAAGGCCAGGCTTTTGGGAAAAGGATTCAAACAAAGGCAATGGATTGACTTTGATGAAACTTTTTACATGTAGCCCTGTTAAAATCAGTTCGGATTTTGCTTGCGATTAATGTGGTTTAAAGCAAGCTTCTCGTAGATGGAACATCGTTTTGATGAGACAATCAAAGAGTTTGATTTTATCAAAAACGGATGAACCATGCGTCTACAAAAGGGTTAGTGGGAGCGCGTAACATTCTTGTATTGTATTGAATTAGAGAGTTGACACACATAACAACATAGCAGACCCACTCACAAAGCTACTTTTGATCGTCATAAAGATGAGATGGGTTAGATACCAGAGTGATTGGCTTTAGTACAAGTGGGAGATTGAAAGGAATATGTCCTAAGTCCAATCATGTATTAGGATTTAGGAATAACTTTTATGTAATCTGTTTTGATTTCATTGATATTAATAAAGACTTGTTTTGTTTTTATTACGGGCTTTATCTATTTAAGTGTTTAAATAAGATATACCATAGTTTAGAGTAAAGCTTTTTATGGATTATGATGAGATCATAATAGTGAGACCTAAAAAGATGATAACTCTAAACTTAAATAGTTCCTGGTCGTAGGATTACTAACTGGTAATTAATAATCCGAAAGATCGGTACATACTATGCTTGCTTCATTATGAAGGATGTCTGTTCTCATAGACATTTGTGTGGTGACACTATAGCTAGTATGTAGGTGCTTATTATGGAATAAGTTCACTGAACATGACTCGCACAGCTGAACAACTGATGGAGTTCACTCACGTGTCAGCAGTTGTTCACTTAGTGATAGTTGTACAAGTATCCTTAGACTTGAGGTCATCATAGTCATCTTGTGTACACTGAACTATGCTTTGGTTTAGTTCTTAGTCTCCAGGGACAATTATTAGGGCTCTTCTGGGTATAGGAATTTGTACACGAAGATAGTGTATGATCAATAAAGGATCTACCCCTTCCAGTGAAGGAAGCGAATGTTCAAGGCTGATCCACTTATGCTAGTTCAGGAATCTCTGGCCAGAGTAAATAAAATTAGAAAGGAGTTTCTAATTTGCATATAACTATGCATAGTAAATGGTAAGCAAGTGATTGAATTAGATAGGCTTGACACGAGATCCATGCCTTGTATTTAATCGGGACATTGTAGGGTAGAAGGAGTTTATTGTACGGTAACTATTCACTGACAGGTTCTTGGTATTCTAAGCAGTAAATTCATATTATCCGGATAGTCGCGATATGTTGAGAAGCATCACTCACGATGTAGAATAAATGTGATTAATTAATTAATCATAATAAATTAGAGAATTTATATAAATAATGATAAAATAGTTTTATTATTATTTATTTCTACTACCGGCTTAATATTGAACCTACAGGGTCACACCATAAAAAAGAATGATTTATTGGTGGAGGAATTAATTAATAATGGCTAATAATTTATTTGTGAAATAAATAATTAATTGGCAAATTCAATAATTGATTAAATGAGATTTAATTGATTATAAATTAATTAAGAAAAGTTCTTAATATTATTAATTAAGGATTTAATTTTTGGAAATTAAATCAAGAGAGAGAATTATTTCTAAAGTGTTTAGAAAAAGGATTAATAATTAAAAGGTGTTTTAATTATTAATGAGAATAATAAATGGGATAATAATAATAATATTTATGGGAAAATTTCAGCTAAAAATTTTGTCTATAAATACACTATTATAGACCCTATTTTATTCTAACCTCAGAAACCCAAAAGTTTCAGAAAACCAAATTCTCTCCACCTCCTCCTCCTCCTAAAAGTCGTTTTCTTGGTGGATACCGGTGGAGTGCTTCACACTTGAGGAGCAACTGCTAAGGATCTCTGATCGTTGTGTCCGAATTATTTTAAAAGGTTAGATTCGATCCCTCGAATTTTTATTCACGATTTATATGCTTTTATTTGGATTTTGTATGTGTAAAAGTGTTTTTCCACGCCCCGTTGCGTTTAAAAATCCAACAACCAGTCCTATCAACTACCTGCTGCACATGAGAAGAACCCTCTGTAGGTGCGGGAAGATCCATCCAACCACTCTCTACGTCATAAAAAATATATCAGTGATCTGGCAGTCGGTTGAGCTCAAGTGTGGGAGCTTCTTCAATAGATGTGTCAAAACGCTCCTGAGAAATTTTCAGCTCTGCTAACCCAAGAGAATCGAATGGCATATCCAACTTCCTCTTCCATGGAGGTGCATTCAAAACCTGCAGTTGCTCCGCTCCTCCTTTATTTTCAATAACTGACTCCCTATTAAGGCTCTCTCCAAGGTATCTAACTTTGGCAATTGCTCAAGCTCCGAATTTACGACAGAGTCTACCCACTCTAATTTAAAGCACTACTCTTTATGTTAGGGATTCGAGCATAAAAAGCAACGCAAAAACAAAAAAATTTGAATCCCTACCACAGGATCTATGTATAATGAACGGATAATTACGGAGAATAGATGTTTTACCTTAATGAGCTTTATGATTATGGTTGACAAAAGGAGATCCTAGATTTAACCGAACACCACGTATCCCGCCTTGACGATCTACGCCGTAGAGGTATCCACACGAAAGCTGGTACGGAGGAGGCATGTACTAGCACCAAGAACGAACCTGCTTTTCCTCTCTCTCTCTCTCATTCACCTTTAGCTGCTAGGGTTTTATGTTTTTATCTAATAAAAACGTAACCCTAATTTTAGCCTTAAGGATATTTATATAGAGAGGCCAAAAACAGTCCTAACCCTAATCCAAGTTAGAGTTTATTAAAATCTGAAATTCTATTTATTTAATAATTAAGTTTAACTCAATTACTAAATAACAACTGAATTTCGGATTTAATAATATACAAATTTGAAATTCATTTATCACATTAATTAAGTCTAGCTTAATTAATAATAAATAATTCAAATTTCCCTTTTTAATTCAAATCCGAATTTGAATTAAATATTCCTCCATCCTATCTTTGTGCGACCCTATAGGTTATTATTACGTTGGCAATAATTTAAATATCTCATATTTAAATTATAAATAATGAGTGGCATCTAGTAATACATCATTGCTACCTAAGTAATAATAATTAAATCGGTGATCAATTAAACCTTTCGTGAATAATGTACAATGTAATATAATCCCTTTAGCCTTATATTATAGATCAAACTCGAGGCATGCATTGTGTCATCCTCTGTTAACGTTTAATCCTTCTTTCCTTGATCAATGAGTAAACTATTAAACAAATCAGTATTTGAGCACGGCCATGCATTTTATAGTCTTACTCAATCAAGAGGCCAATAATATCACTCCTTTAATAAAGGAGGGCTAAATTCCATCTAGATCATTCATATTTCTCATACGATTCATAATGTACCCAATGTCTACTTTTATTATTACCCGGTCAAGGATAACTTTCAATAGTATCAAAGTATATTAATTATCGTATAGAAATATAATGATTTCAAGTCAAAGGACCAATACATCATTATAACTGTGAGATTAACTTATGACACTTTAAACATGTAGTATCTCACAACGGGTCAATCCAGCACCATGTATTTAATACATGTGCCTGTGTTTTAACTTTAGTATCACCATACCTATGATCAATGAGATGTGATCATCAGCCAACAAACACACTAGTCTCAATGTACTTATTATCGTCCCTTATCAATATTACTTGACTAGGGACCTTTAAGAATATCAATATTATTCTCATAATCTCATTTCTAAGTCACGTACTTAGAGATATAGATTTACATATCATATTCTAAGGACATTTACTAATCTAACATCTTATCACAGAAAATAAAGATATAATAAATTACTAAAGAATAATCCATATAAACATAATTAATAATCCAAATGTTTCATAATATAAACATAATAGTGTTGTCTCTAGGGCACAAACACTAACATTTTATCCATGGGTAACTTTATTGCCTTGAACACATTAAAAGTGACCTTCTGATCTTGAACCTTCATTGTAAGCTCTCCTTTTTGCACATCAATCATAGTTCGGCCTGTAGCCAAGAATGGTCTTCCCAAGATAATGGGAATCTTCTTATCTTCCTCAAAATCAAGAATTACAAAGTCAGCAGGGAAGATGAGTTTATCCACCTTGACCAACACATCCTCCACAATACCTCGTGGATATGTAATAGAACGATCGGCCAACTGCAAGGACATATATATCGGCTTCGGATCAGGTAGACCAAGCTTCTTAAAGATAGACAAGGGCATCAGATTGATGCTAGCTCCCAAATCACATAAACACTTGTCAAAAGACAAGTTCCCGATGGTGCAAGGAATAATGAAGCTTCTAGAATTTTTAAACTTCGGAGGCAACTTCTGTTGCAGCACAGCACTATATTCCTTTGTAAGAGCAACGGTCTCTCATTCATCGAGCTTTACTTTCCGAGAGAGAATACCTTTCATAAACCTCGCATAGCTAGGCATCTATTCAAAAGCTTCAGCGAAAGGTATGTTGATGTGAAGTTTCTTGAAAACTTCCAAAAACTTAGCAAATTGCTTATCCAACTTCTGCTTTTGCAACCTTTTAGGAAAAGAAGGTGGAGGATAGAACTGTTTTTCCCCTGTATTACCCTCAGGAGGAGTGTTGATAATAACTTTCTTCCTTGTTTCCACCTCGGCATCCTTCAGCACTTCTTCTTCAGCCACAACTTCATTTTCTGAAACTTGACATTTTTCAGGCTCTTCGTCTTGCTGAATTTTGGGGCTTGTGACCTTTCTAGACCTCAAGGTGATGGAGTTCACCTATTCTTCAACTTCCCTCTTGCCTGGACTGGCTTCTGTATCACTAGGAAGCGTTCCTGGTGGTCGATTCAATAAGGTGTTAGCAATTTGCCCTATTTGGTCATCCAGAGTCTTGATAGAAATAGCCTGGCTTTGGCATATAAGAGCCTGATTTTTGTACATAAGCCTCAACTCCTCCAATTCAGATTTTTCATTCGAATATTGACCTGTACTTCCATGCGGTTATTGTTGGAGTTGTTGTCTTGGTGCATACTGTTGTTGAAAACCAGGAGGGTTGAATTGCTTATTTCTAAACTGCTGGAACGAATGTTGCATTGCATTCTGATTATTGCTCCAGCTGAAGTTAGGATAATTCCAGTTGTCAGGATGATAAGTGTTTGGAACTGGATGCTGTGATCTCTGAAAGTTGCTCACAAACTGAACTGATTCACTAGATATAGCGCATTGCTCCATCGCATGCGAACCTGCACACAGCTCACAAACTCTGTTTATCTGATTAACACCATAGTTAGCCAGAGAATCGATCTTCATAGACAATGCCTTTAGTTGATCAGTGATAGCCGTAGCTGTATCCACTTCAAAAACTCCTGCTACCTTGCCCTATGGCAATCTCTGAGTTAGATACTGATATTCATTAGAAGCCATCAGTTCAATTAGATCATAAACTTCATCTTAGCTCTTAGCCCATAAGGCTCCACCTGATGCTGCATCGAGCATGGGTCTGTATTGTGCTCCCAAACCATTATAAAAACAATTGATGATCATCCAATCAGGCATTCCATGATGAGGACAATTCCTAAGCATCTTCTTGTAGCGCTCTCAAGCTTTATAAAGAGATTCTCCTGATTGCTGCGCAAATTGAGTAAAAGCATTTCTGATTGCAACTGTCTTCGCCATAGGGAAGAATTTAGTAAGAAACTTCTGAGCAAGATCCTCCCAAGTGGTGATAGAACCTGCTGGTAGAGAATGTAATCATCACTCAGCTTTATCCCTCGAAGATAATGGGAAATGCCTCAGCTTTATAGCATCTTCAGAAACACCATTGAAACTGAAGGTGTCGCAGATCTCTATGAAATCCCTAATGTGCGTATTGGGATCTTCCGTTGGAGCACCCCCAAACTGAACTGAATTATGTATCATCTGAATTATGCCAGGCTTGATCTCAAAGGTATTAGCTGTGATAGCTGGGCTGACAATGCTAGATTGAATGTCATTAATCTTGGGTTGAGAAAAATCCATCAAGGTTTTCGTTCGTACTGCTAGATCTCCCATTGTAATGAGTATCTTAAACACAACAAGTAAACCGTGAGAGTAAAAGAGTCCGAGTCATTGAACTTTAACGACCACTGATGACAAGCACATAAACTAAAAATTAACAACACCGAGACCCCGGCAGCATTGAATGGCATTTATGACACTTTATAATGCTCTATTAAGCTTTGAATTAATGCGTTTGTACTCAATTTGTTAAGTGTTTTACCGTGTTTTCTAGTGTTTTTGCATTTCAGGCATTATCTAGGTAATCAGGTGAATTAGCATTATTTTGGTGCTAATTTGGTGTCAAGGTGGTGTTGGAATAAAAGCTCCTGGAAAGCCGACTCGAAGCAGCAAAGAAAATCAGAAATCTGAAGTTTTTTCCAGAGGCACGGCGCGCCCGCGCCGGTCAAGGCTATTGAATGCTAAGGTTATTGTTCTATAGACATAAGGCTATTGAATGAAATATTTAATAAAGTTAGAATCCGATATTTGTCTCATATAATATGATACCTTCTTTATTCTCTTAGTTATAATTGTTAGTTAATTCTTAGTTATAAACAACCACAATTTGTTATCGTCTTAGCATTGAATAATAACCATACATTGTTGCTTAAGTGCATAAATTAATTAGTTAACCAAATCCAGTCTATGTGGGAACGAATTTGATTTATATCTTATACAACTTGCGAACACGTATACTTGCGTGAATTATAAGCGTGTGTTTAGCGACTAACAAGTTTTTGGCACCGCTGCCGGGGACTGCAGAGTTAATTTTTAGTTTTGAGAATGATCTGGGCCAAGCATTCAAGGTAAATGGTCAGAGGTTGAAGCATTATTATGGTGACACGGAAAACCGTGAGGTGGTTAGTGCCGTTTTATTGTCCGTTTGATCTCAAGTTCTACTTCAAGCTAACGATGTAAAGCAAGCGCTTCTTGGGAGGCAACCCAAGTTTGTTGTACATTAGTAAGTAGAGGAAGCAAGAAGAAAAGAGAAAATCACAAAAAAATCAAAAAACGAAAAAAATTCAGGACTGACTATAGAAGCCTGGTGCGCCGGCGCTGTCCTAGCGCGCGGCCGTGCTGAAAACACAAAAAAACGGCGCGCCTGCGCTGTTCCAGCGTGTGGCCGTGCCGGTTTGGCAGAAGTAGCGTGCGCCTGCGCTGTCCTAGCGCGTGGCCACGCCGAGGTTCCGACTCAGAAAAATAAAAGGCAGATTTAAGGGGGAAAATCAGGATTTTTTCTAAGAAATCAATTCCCAACCGAATTTTACTCCCCCACATCCCAAATTCCCCTCTCCAAATTAAACCCATTACTCCCATTATTCCCATAATCAAATCCCACTTCTATTCCATATATAATTCTCTTTTCACCACCTATATATATATACACCTCATATACAAACTTCTTCACCACTTCACAAATTCTCTCTCAAACACAACTCTTATTCTCTCTACTCAATTCCAATGGCACCCAAGAGACAAAGAATACAAGTAAGCAGCAGCAGCACCGATTCTTTAAGTATGGGTGGTGTAAGGCTGAGGTTCTCTACTCCCGAGGCTGAGGTTCTCTACTCCCGAGGCTGAATTAGAGTATACGAGGCTTCTCTCGAAGCCGATCATCAAGGAGAGAGGGTTTTAGCCATCAGGGAAGGATGGTAAGCTATTGGAGATGATTCTGATGGGTTGGGTTCCTTTTTGCGAGGCACCCACTACGGTGCCCATGAGTGTTGTTTGTGAGTTCTATGCGAATGCGAAGGCTGCGAAGAATGGCTTCACGGTTGTTCGAGAGAGGACTGTGGAGTACAGTGCAGAGGCTATTAGGACGGTGATTGAGCAGCCCGCGAGGAAGATCGGGCAAGACATGTGGAATGATAAGACTCCAGAGGACTTTGATCTGGATCTTATTATTGCTAAGCTGTGCTAGCCCGACACTCACTGGAAGATTAAGAGGGGTACGATCGAGTATTCTACATTCCCGGCTTCTAGCATGAACAGGTTTGCCCGTGCATGGAATGCGTTTATTTGTGCTAACATCATGCCATCTTCGCATGTGCATGAGATTAATGTGGAGCGTGCACGGCTGTTATGGGGGATTCTTCAGGGCGATTATATGGATCTGGGGATGGTGATTTATCAGGGCATCCTGAAGTTCTTGAGGGGGAGTACCACGGGGTCTATTCCGTATGCGTCCGTTGTGTTGAAGCTGTGCGTGGCAGTTGATGTTCATTGGCCCACACATGAGCAGTTGCAGATCCCGAGTGCTCCTACTGACAGCACTACTTTGGCTACGATGCAAGAATGGGATGGAGGCAAGCCCGATCTGAAGGGGCTTGGTTATACTTTTGACCACCTACCTGGTGGGAGGCCAGCTGATGGGGCCACTCAGGAGAGCAGGACTGCATGGAGATCCCAGCTAGGAGATAAGGCAGGGTCGTTGCAGCAGGCACATGAGGAGGAGGAAGGAGCTGATATAGGAGCTGGCATGAGCATGACGCAGTACAGGCATCTGGCTAGGAGGATGGATGCGATGCATGACATCCACAGCAGGTTTGTACGTGATCTCACCCAGGCATTGGGGACAGCTTTTCGAGCCACCGGTGTTGACATCCAGTGGCCAGTTTTTGGTGAGGATCCCGTGTATCCACCTCCGGAAACACCTGACACTCCACCCGTTGAGGGTGAGGAGCCTGATTCTGATTAGGTATGCCTGAATTCCTTACTATTACATTCACTGAGGACAGTGAATATTTTAAGTTAGGGGTAGTAGTTGAAGGAATATGTTTTGTGTGAGTAGCATATAGTTTTCATATTCATGATAGTTTAGTTCATATAGTGCATATTTTGCCATATAGTTTATTATTTTTTTTGGTAGTTTTTATGTTAGTTTGTTCATATAGTTCATGCATTTGCATTATAACATGATCCCTTAAATGATTTTTCCGATTAATTTGTGATATTGATGCTAGTGTAGTGATGTTAGGTCTTATCGAATTAATTTGCATACTAGAGACACTTGTATTTCACTAAGTCTTATAGGTTGCTAGAGTGCTAGATCATGGTCAAGGTTTGTTTGTTTGTCGAGGTTTAATCGCTTGTTTATATTTAAAATTTAGGATATTCTCTTAATATTAAAATAACATGGATTTTTAGAAATTGGAGAAAAATTGGATTTCATTGCTAGTTGTTGTGGCTAGGTGTTAAATGGCTAGTAGCCGGCTCATATTTATATGTGTAGTCTAGGGTTGAGCGAAACGCACTCGTTCAGAAATTTGGAAGAAAAAAAAGAAAAAAAAAGAAAAAAAAAAAGAAAAGAAAAGAAAAAGAATAAGTGTTATGTAAAATTGTTCACGAGTGGGCTCTTTAGTACTCGAGTTATTAAGTTCTTAGGGGACTTTGTGCCTAGTGACCTAAGGCTTTTATAGTCTGGGATCTGCTAACCTAACGCTCGCTATATGGATACTATTGTAAAAGTCTTTTGTGGACCTCACTCATTGCATGATCAAATAAACATATGTGTGTTGTTTTGTTTGAATAAAAGCATGAATCCATATAAAACTCCAATATAAGAATTGAAGTGTTGTAAGTTATTTTGAGTCTAGCTTTTTATTTTATTTATAACCTTGCGATTGTCTTGTCGAGTAGTGAGTCATGATTATTGATCTAGTTGCGATAGTATATCTGTAAGTATTTGCACACACGCATGTCTCTAGTTTGTAAATTGATTTGTATGATTTGATTGATCTTCATGCGAGTAACTATTTGTTGAGATATTGCTCGTTGATTCATTTAGTTATTCTATTTGGATCGTTGCATTCATATTAGTTGCATTCATGCATTTTTGTTTCTTGTTCTTTGAGTCTGTTTATGCTTGAGGACAAGCATCAATTCAAGTGTGGGGGTATGTTGAGTGGTATTTATGACACTTTATAATGCTCTATTAAGCTTTGAATTGATGTGTTTGTACTCAAGTTGTTAAGTGTTTTAACGTGTTTTCTAGTATTTTTGCATTTCAGGCATTATCTAGGTAATCAGGTGAATTAGCATTATTTTGGTGCTAATTTAGTGTCAAGGTGGTGATGGAATAAAAGCTCGTGGAAAGCTGACTCGAAGCAGCAAAGAAAATCAGAAATCTGAAGTTTTTTCCAGAGGCACGGCGCGCCCGTGCCAGTCAAGCGCGCGACCGCGCCAGGATGTCAGAAAGGCAGCACGCCCGTGCTGTGATAGCGCGCGCCCGCGCCGGTGCGAATTCAAAGAATCCTGATTCTATTATAATTATAATTGGAGGACTTATGGATTGCATGGGGCTGCTATATATATTCAAATAAAGGACGTTTTCAAGGGGAAGACGTACTAAAGTGCAAGGAGAGTCGTACGAAGACCGTTTTAGCACGGATTCAATGAAGACGAAGAAGATCTTGTTTTTACTTGTGAATCTTTGTTCTAAGTTATAACTTGGATGCTAGTTTTCTTACTTGTGAACCTTACTCTTGTTCTGTACTTGGTTTTGTTATTTAAGTATAAAGACTACGTTTATTAAACCATGCTTTCATTGGAACCCACGTTGATGATGATCTGATTATGGGCTAATCGTTATCGTGGGGTTCTAACGGATTAATTTATGGATTTCTTTAGTTAATTTGTTTTGATGCCTTAGTGTGTGGTGATTGTATGATAACCTAGTATTGGTTGTGCGTATTCGTCTTATGAGTGTCGCGAACTTATAAGATAACATGTTAATCTTTAATGAAGTGATAGTAAATTTAAGGATTTAGAACTTGCCATGCTAGCATAGGTTCATGTGTTATTGTTATGCATGATTCGTAGGTTATTTTAACCTTCTTACTTGCCCTGTGTAATCATGATAGATAAATTGTACTTTAAACCTTTATGTTGTCAAATTCTATAAACATATAGGGTCTCAATATAATTGGTGTCTATCCAGCTTCTATCTCTTTTGTGGATGTCTGATAGTATGTTATTCGTGCAATGAAAGTTGGCGTTAGCAGTTCCGTGTTATCTGACTAGTGTCATCACCATTACATGCTAAGGTTAAGAACAATAAGGCTATTAAATGAAGTATTTAATAGAGTTAGAATCCCATGTATGTCTCATATAATATACAACCCTCTTTATTCTCTTAGTTATAATTGTTAGTTTAATTCTTAGTTATAAACAACCTCAATTTGTTATCATCTTTGCATTGAATAATAACCATACATTGTTGCTTAAGTGCATAAATTAATTAGTTAACCAAAGCCAGTCTCTGTGGGAAAGAATCTGATTTATATCTTATACTACTTGCAAACGCGTATACTTGCGTGAATTATTAGTGCGTGTTTAGCGACTAACAGGCAGCGACGCCAAAAACTTGTTAGTCGCTAAACACGCGCTAAAATATACGCAAGTATACGCTTTCACAAGTAGTATAAGATTTAAATCAGATTTGTTCCCATAGAGATTGGTTTAGGTTAATTTTATAATTTATGCACTTATACAATAATGTGTTATTATTCAATGCTAAGACGATAACAAATTGGGATTGTTTATAACTAAGAATTAAACTAACAATTATAACTAAGAGAATAAGAATGATTGAATTAATATATATGACAAACATGGGATTCTAACTTCATTAAATACTTCATTCAATAGCCTTTTCGTTCTTAACCTTAGCATGTAATGGTGATGACACTAATCAATAACACGAAACTGATAAACACCAACTTTCGTTGTATGAATACCATACTACCAGACATCCACAAAATAGATAGAAGCTGAATAGACACAAATTATATTGAGACCCTATATGTCTATAGAATTTGACAACATAACGGTTTAAGCACAAGTTATCTATCATGATTACATAGGACAAGTAAGATGGTTAAAGTTACTTACGAATCATGCATAACAATAACACATGAACCTATGCTAGCATGGCAAGTTCTAAATCCTTAAATTTACTTTCGCTTCATTAAGAATTAACGCACTATCTTATAAGTTCGCGACGCTCATAAGATGAAAAAGCACAACCAATACTAGGTTATCATACAATCACCACACACTAAGGTATCGAAATAATTTAACTAAATAAATCCATAAATAAATTTGCTAGAACCCCACGATAACGATTAGTTCATAATCGAACTCATCATCAATGTGGGTTCCAATGAAAGCATGATAATAAATAATATAAGAGTACTAGGGTTTAAAGACAAATCGAAAACAAGCATCCAAGTATCACCTAAATCAAAAAAAATAAAATTCTTTTTCTCCATAGCCGTTTCGTGCTCTCTAGGTCTTCTTATTGCTCTCCAAGGTCTCCTTGTTGTTGAAAACGTCTTTTTATTGGTATATATAGGCTCCAGGATGACCAGAACTCTCAAAATCTTCAATTTTGACTAAAATCAGGATTCTGGTGCAAAAACCGGGTGCGCTATTTTCCAGCGCGGCCGCGCTGGAATAGTGTTTTCAGCGGCGCGTGCGCGCTGGTTCTGATGCGGCCGCGCTGACATTCTGGAAATATTCTAACAATTCTTCTTTTGGCCGTATCTTGATTTCTGCTCGTCAGATTAGGCTAGTCAACTGCCCACGCGAAGCTAACGAGATTCTCTACAACTTGAGAATGGCCTAGGCTTCCAATTAAGATCTTTTTTTAGCATATTACCTTGAAAAACTCCTTTCTTCATTTAACTGATGCCTGAAATGCAATAACGCAAAAAACACATCAAAAATACCAACAACTTGAGTCTAAAACACCAACTTGAGCTTGTAATAAAACGTTCCAAGTAGATATAAATTCCACTTATCACCAATTCTTACTGATTCTACTGAAAAATCTGTTCCAAAATTCACATCAATCCTCACACATTCAACAGTAATTTCCACTCCATGCTCTTTCACTTCCACTATCTCGACGGATATTGTTCATCTGTCAAAAGGTGATTGTATCTCGACGGATGCGCTTAGTAGCAGTCATCCGTTGAATCTTCCAACTACTATCTTGACGGATGTTCCTCATCCGTCGAAACTCTCTACACATCCTGAAACTTCAACTATTGTTACAAGTGTAGATGAGCTAGTGGTTGTACAATCACTCCTTGGATTGAGGGAATGGAGTGAATTGAGGGAGAGGCTGAGTTTCTCTCAGGCAAAAGGAGAGGAAAAGAGTGAATCTATACAGGCTATTTCTTCCAGCCTGGAAAAAGAGAGTGAGAGGAGTCCTACCTTAGTAGGTGAAGGTGAGGGTGTGAGGGTGGTGACCCAAGGGGAGCCCTTGATGCAAAAAGAGAGATAAAGTGAGAGAGAAACAGGTACTGAAGAATGGGAAGAACCCATTTTTAGTGAGTTAATGGATGTCAATGAGGCTGAAAAGAGACAACTAATTCAAAAAAATATCAAGCTATTTTATACTCCGTTTCTTATGAAGATGAGGCGTTTACTCACCCTGTTCCATCTTATTAACTTTTGGTTGAACAGTACAATGAGGCTGCTGAAAGAACACTGAACTTGGTGCATACAACTACCTCTATGCAAAGGGACAAGGATGCAATCAATGCCATGCCTTCCACAGCTGGTGATGATTTTGACTTTCCTAGTGGTGGATCATGAAGACAACCTTGGAGATGATGATAATAAAGAAGAGTTCATGACCATAGGGGGAGAAGCTGGAACTAGCAGGAGTGCAAACAATCAATCATGGATGTTTAGCAAAGAGTGCAGTGAACATCATTTCAAATTTACTCTCTCCAATCTCATTCACTAGACTCAAATAGCTCTCCAAACCACCACAAATGCCAGCACCAAGAATCTACATCAAGCTCACCTTGATTCTCTCCAGCTACATCACATTCATTCTCTTAAACAATCACGGGATGTAGATGAGATCAAGGAAACTGTTATTGCTGTCAAAAAGGATATCTCTGAAAGATTAGAGTCCAAGCTTCCTGAAGCTACCTTGAGGGACATCCATCAAAGACTCAGAAAAGACTGTGAACTTAGCTCCAAGAGAGATTACGTGAGCAAAAGGTTGACCTCTCTAGAGAATGATATCACCAAGATCCGAATCAACCAAACTCATCAGACTCTTCTTCTTCAAAAGCTGGTGGTTGTAGAAACATCCAACACTGCTCAACTTGATGCTAACAAAAGGGGGAGAAAGGCTCTACTACCTCAGTTAGTAAAGGAGCTTCAAGTGAGGGGGATAAAGTTCTAAAAATCAATGTCAGTAAGGTGATTGTTCCATAAATTTCCTTCTCTAACCCACCAGTATTGGACATCATAGATCGGATTAATATAGCAGTAGTTGAGCTGGGAATGAATGAAAAATGGGAGAAGCTCGATGAGACAATCAAGAAGAAGTTTGGTCCAATAGAGAAGCAAGACAAAGTCTTTTCTCACTTCTCTCAAGTTAAACAAATTTCAGCAAATGAAATGAGCTTAGGGAACATGGAAAGGGGTCAACCCTCATCAATCAAGTCTCCAAAGGCCAATGTGGTGTTTAAGCCAAAGAGAAACTATCCAAAGCATTCAGATAAAAACCCATTGGACCTGACCTATGAAACCCCTAAGCCAAATGAAAAGAAGCTGCTAGCAAGTTCAATTGCATTCTGCAAAGATCTCAGAGACTCAGTGCTAAAGAAGAGAATTGCTAAGATTCACAAGAATGGCAAACTTATCTGTGTAGTGGCTGGACACCCTCAGTTTGTAGAGGCCAAGAAAGAGGAAAAGGTGAGGCTCGAACAACAACTAAAGAAAGCAGCTTTAGATTCCAAGAACCGAGCCAAGAAACCTGCAACTACAAATTCTGAAATACCATCTATGATAGCTGAGACTCAGATCAAAGAGATGCAAGAAGAACCAAAATAGGCAAAGAGAATAAGGTACAAGATAAGGCCAAAGAGGAAGTTGTATTTTGATGAAGAAAAGGAAGAAGCTATGCTAACTCAATCTACAACCTCAAGTCAAACTACCATGTCCATAATGGAGTAAGGTGAATACAAAGTCTATCCTGAAATGAACTTTTATGGTGAAACCATAGTTTCTAAGGATGAACATATAGATTGGGAAAGCCTGCCACTTCCTAATTTAAACATCCCAATCCCAACCAAGCCAATGAGAACAAAGAAAGGAACAATTAAGAAGAACAAGCCAGTCAAAATTCAACCCAAATCTCTAGCCAAGCCCAAGCCAACTGTCAACAGGGGAGATTAACTCTTCATCTGTGGCATCAAGGAATTTTCTGACATAAATCTCTACCTGGATGAGCTAGAAGAAGTCATAGCTATTAATGCTTATAAATATCTTCCAGAGAGATTAGTCTTCAGGTACAAGGGTGGAAAAGAGATAACTTGGCCCCTTCACAGAATTCTCCTAGAAAGTTTTCCAGTTTTGGTGAAGATCTTCTCCTCAATCAAAAAGAACTTTGGATTTAACACATATACCAAGAAAATGGTACTGAACAAGATTGAGGAGATAAGGAGAAGCTGGAGAGGACCAAATGCACTTCCAAGAGTCCTAACAATTCCATATACAGGAAGTAGAGTGTATTTGAGGCCATACTGGATGATGGAGTTCAAAGATGAAAAATACACCAGAAGATTCTTCATATTGGAAGACCAGCTAAAAATTTCAAGCAATGAGACTCTCATGGAGAAGAAATAAATGTTGTATCAGATAAATGCAGAAGAATTTGAATTCTACAGGCAACTCCAACATCAGATTGAAGAAAACAATCAGAAGATGGGAAAGAAGTTCAGACAGTCAAGGAAATAAGCTAAATCTTCTCATTCTAGAGGAGCACCTTGAAAATGATTTATGAGATTCTTTGTAAACCTTCCTCTACATAATTTTTCAATAAATTACAGCACTTGTTATTTTTATATGCTTTAAGTCAGTCTGTATTCATAGGGTATTTTGTTATCATCAAGTTTCTCTTAATTTATGGCTACAATTCTAGTAGATATAAATTGGGGGAGATTGTTAGGAATATGTTGTGAACTTGATGATAAGTTAACCAAAACACCTTAGTAGAGTTAACTTAGTGAATTTTGTAGCTCTCGATGGATAATCACATCGCCATCTATTGAGAGTGTAGCTTATGTAAAATAAGTATTGTAGCACATTCCTGTACACATAATATCTTAGAGAGATAGATGTTGAAGGATAATTTAAGTCATGTTGACTACTAGAATGATATGCAGAATAGGTTGGCTAATTGTAAATATTAGATGTCTTGTAATTCTGTATAAGTGAAATAGAGTCAAAGTGACAGAAAGCCTTTTGACGGATGTTTTTACAGAGCTTCGACGGATGATCAACAAAGTCCCAATGGATGCTCATCTGAAGATTCGACTGATGATCAACACAGTCCCGATAGATGATCATCTGAAGATTCGACGGCTGATCAATATAGTCCCGACGAATGATCAAATTCAAAAGAGCGGTTGACAGTAACAAGATAGCCACATGCGTCGAGTGTATGCAAATGGAATGTGGCAGCCAATTTACAGGTCTTAGAGAACAAAGAAGCATTTCCATTTCCATGCTATTAAAGATGTTCAAAGATGTTGGATAGAGAAATGAAGCAGCATGAAATTAGACTAGAAACATTTTTATTTTTCCTATTCGTCTTTTTATCATGTAGCTTGGTGATATATAAACCAAGTGTATCAAGTAGAACAAGTATCCAAGTTCGAAAGCATTTTCCAGAGAGATGGAGAAAGCTATATCTGTAAAAAAAATCTTTGTTCTTTGTAAGTTCTACTTGTAAGCAGTTGTGTGCAAAGTTTGCATCACAGAGTTCTCGATTCAATATATATCTCTGGCGGATAAATTCAAATCCACCAGAAAGTTTTTAAATACTTGTATTTGATTACTTTGTGTTTGATTTTCATAATACTTTTATCCCGCACTTTAGCCAAATCAACACATTTATATATTCAATGAAGAACGGTTTTTAAAATCGAAAAAGGAACCAGAATTACATTTAACCCCCTTCTGTAAATATTTTTTAGATTTTTTGGGAATAACACAATTTGTTGTGTCTCTATGTGGTATATCAGTATAGTATATGTATTGATGTTGATAGAACAGAACAACAAAATGAAAGTTTGATCAATATGAGTTATCGTGTAATATACGTAAATGAGTACGTACATCACTTTATTGAAAAATGAATATCTATGAGGAATAAAGAAAAATGAATGAGTTACGATTTTCATGGGAAATATGTGAATACGTGATGATGTAATTATATGTGTGTAATAACTCAAATTTTTTAGACTTTGTAAAATGTTTGATGAATAGTTACCCTGATAATCGGTGAAAACATTTTATCCCACACTATGTTGTGCATGAAAAATTTAGTTTCTGAGTCGATAACATGATTATACATACCAAATAAGTGTATATAAACGATATTAGTTTTCGAAGAAAACGAACTTTGAAAAACAACCGTATCTACGAACCGTCAAGGATTACGAGAATCACAATATAATTACAAATCTAAAATCCTACAAATTCAAATCCAAGTACGAGACTTCAAAACATATAAGACGTATAAGAAAGGATTTACCCCGCGAACCGTTTACGAAGATTTATTACGAAAATGAATAAGCGATCGAGCGAACGCGTAAGCGAATAAATAAACGTATCAAGCCAAGCTAACCATACAAGCTAACTAGAGTAAGAAACTAACCATGGTTAATAACCAAATAGTAACCTAGCTAATATAACATGATGACCTAGCTAGTGAATAGTAGTGGAATAGTAACCATGGTACTTAAGCTAGTTTGTAGCTTGGAAAATAGGTAACCTAGCAAGATTGTGATAGATTTTATTGTACTAGGAGATATATAAAAGATTACATCACAAATATTTCACAAAATTATTGAAGTATTCAACAAAAACACTCTCTTTTCTCTCCTTCAAGTCCCATTCGGGAAAATCAAGAAAAAGGAAGAAATCAAAATAAAAAAATTCAACTTCTAGCCAAGGAAAAATTATACAATTAAATCCTAAGCTTCCTACATCCTAAACTAAGGTAGATAAATTTTTGAGAGCATTTTATTAAGGTTTTATTAGTGAAATAAATTCAAGAAAGTGATGATGAATAGTGAGAAATAGTAACTCTTCTTGATTTCTTGATTTTCATGGCATGATCTAGGTTCCTTAAGCACAACTAAGCATCCCCAAAACTCCACCATCAACAAGAACAGATCCCAAGATTTGATAAAGGTATTAATCCTTGACCAAACTTTGTTTAAGCTTTAAGTTTCAAGAAACTTTAAGATCTTAGCTATAAACCTAGTTTTGATCGTTGTTTTGTTATTTTCTTGATTTTTAGTTAGATAATATTAAGTTTGATGTTTGTTGGCTCAAGAACATGATGTTCTTAAAAGGAGTTAGTGTTGAGATGATATTATGGTGATTGTTGATGGTTGAATAATGATTTAGAGCGTAAACGAAACTCGGATCGTAGTCGTAACATCGTTAAAATGAACAAAACCCAACTATAAGCTTTCTGCAGAGTTATCAAAAGTATAAACTTTATATTATCTGAAAATAAGACTTAATTAGGATAGAAAATGTTATAAGGATTGTTTAGGCGCTTGAATCGCTTAATTTTGATTTACGGATCAAAAGTTACGACTATTTTAGTAAAAACGATTTACGCGATAAAAACTACTACGAATTACAAACTTTGAATATAGAAATTATCAACTTAACAATATTTAAAAATCATGAAATATTTACAGAGAGTAATAAATAGAGTTTATTAACTTCTATAAAAATTTCAAGTGAAAATATGGATTTCTCAATTTTATAAAATGTCGGAGTCGAAACCGCGCGAATAGAAACACTTAGGAATCGCGAGTGGAGCTGAGGGTCGAAATGTAAAAGGCATTAACAGACATAAGGGATTTAGAAAATAAATATAATATGACTAGTACTTATACTTATTGGAATAATAAGAGTAAAGTGAGTTGTGTGGACGATTAATAAGTATCGCGTATATACGAGTAGCCATAAATACGAACGGGATCTAACGAACCGAAATTGTTTATAATTATAGATTTTCGGGGACCCTAGAGCATCATGCGCATCAAAGTACCCATGCAAGTTTACGAACCAGACTCCATATACTGTGTGTTGTGAAAAGTTTATTTACTGTCTTTCGTACAAATGCCATGTTTGTCATGATAATAACTTTACAAGTTTTACGTATCAATAAAGATTAAGTTACGATGTATATATCGTAAAATATTTTAACGCTACCCTAAAGCGTGATGTATAAATCATAAGACCGAGAGTCGGTCGGAGCTATGAAATGAAAACCTGTGACTCATCTCGGTGATGTTTGGACAAAAAAAGTTTGTACTTATTTTATTCCAAGGGGCTCGACGTCCACTTGCGAAGTATTAAATACCTCGAATTTATTTTAAAACAATTTCTAAAGATCGTATTCGCTCTACTATATTTAATCACTCGAACAATGAATATTATTTTGGATATTCATTTTAAATAGGAGGAGGAGTATTCTCCAACAATTATTTATTTCAAACTCGATTACTTATATCTATTAAAGATCACTTTAATTATTTAAACATAAATTAGTTGAGGAATATTAATTCAAATATTCTTTTAAAATATAATTATTCGAGGTTTAATTATTTAATTATTAAATATTTATTAAATTATTTAATATGATTTAAAATTCATAAAACATTTTAAAACATTTTCTGAAGGTTCAGACGATCATTCTAATTATTTCGGATCGTCGAAAATATTACCTCAACGTATTTTAAATATTTTGAATATAGTTTCAAAAGAAACTCCCCCTTACTTATTTATCTATTGACAATGGTCAACTCACATTATCTTTTTACTTCCTTTAAAAATTCTCGGAAGTGCATATATATACATAAATAAGATGAGTTGTGCCTATCAACAAGCAAAATGCTTGGGGGGAACTTCGATATAATTCGATGTTCTAAGTATATGATAGGTGAAAGGAATATGTCCTAAGTCCAATCATGTATTAGGATTTAGGAATAACTATTTATGTAATTTTAATTTTATTGATTTTAATAAAAGACTTGTTTTGTTTTTATCACGGGCTCTATCTATTTAAGTGTTTAAATAAGATATACCATAGTTTAGAGTAAAGCTTTTTATGGATTATGATGAGATCATAATAGTGAGACCTAAAAAGATGATAACTATAAACTTAAATAGTTCCTGGTCATAGGATTACTAACTGGTAATTAATAATCCGCAAAGATCGGTACATACTATGCTTGCTTCATTATGAAGGATGTCTGTTCTCATAGACATTTGTGTGGTGACACTATAGCTAGTATGCAGGTACTTATTATAGAATAAGTTCACTGAACATGACTCGCTCAGCTGAACAACTGATGGAGTTCACTCACGTGTCAGCAGTTGTTCACATAGTGATAGTTGTACAAGTATCCTTAGACTTGAGGTCATCATAGTCATCTTGTGTACACTGAACTATGCTTTGGTTTAGTTCTTAGTCTCCAGGGACAATTATTAGGGCTCTACTGGGTATAGGAATTTGTACACGAAGATAGTGTATGATCAATAAAGGATCTACCCCTTCCAGTGAAGGAAGCGAATGTTCAAGGCTGATCCACTTATGCTAGTTCAGAAATCTCTGGCCAGAGTAAATGAAATTAGAAAGGAGTTTCTAATTTGCATAGAACTAAGCATAGTAAATGGTAAGCAAGTGATTGAATTAGATAGGCTTGACACAAGATCCATGCCTTGTATTTAATCGGGACAATGTAGGGTAGAAGGAGTTTATTGTACGGTAACTATTCACTGAATAGGTTCTTGGTATTCTAAGCAGTGAATTCATATTATCCGGATAGTCGCGATATGCTGAAAAGTATCCCTCACGATGTAGAATAAATGTAATTAATTAATTAATCATATTTAATAAATTAGAGAATTTATATAAATTATGATAAAATAGTTTTATTATTATTTATTTCTACAACCGGCTTAATATTGAACCTACAGGGTCACACCATAAAAAGAGAATGATTTTATGGTGGAGGAATTAATTAATAATGGTAATTATTTATTTGTGAAATAAATAATTAATTGGCAAATTTAATAATTGATTAAATGAGATTTAATTGATTATAAATTAATTAAGAAAAGTTCTTAATATTAAATTAAGGATTTAATTTTTGGAAATTAAATCAAGAGAGAGAATTATATCTAAAGTGTTTAGAAAAGGGATTAATAATTAAAAGGTGTTTTAATTATTAATGAGAATAATAAATGGGATAATAATAATAATATTTATGTGAAAATTTCAGCTGAAAATTTTGCCTATAAATACACTATTATAGACCCTATTTTTATTCGAACCCAAGAACCCAAAAAACCTAAAAAGTTTGGAAAACCCAATTCTCTCCACCTCCTTCCTCCTCCTTAACATCGTTTTCTTGGTGGATACCGGTGGAGTGCTTCACACTTGAGGAGCAACTGCTAAGGATCTCTGATCGTTGTCTCCGAATTATTTTAAAGGTTAGATTCGATCCCGAATTTTTATTCCAGATCTGTATGCTTTTATTTGGATTTTATATGTGTAAAAGTGTTTTGCCATGCCCCCGCTGCGATTAAAATCCAACAATGGTATCAGAGCATAGGTTGTATGCATATAGATCTGTGGTAAAAATTTCAGAATTTTATATGCTTGTATGAATTAATTATGATTTTTACAAGTTATATCATGAATTAATTTTGTCTGATGAGAAATCGTTTCTCAAATAATTTTGAATGTTGATCTGGGTTCTACGTGTTGTAGATCGTCTGGGTATTTTTTTCATAATTTTATGATGTATAGATTTTTTATTATGAATTTTTGAAGTTCTTGTAATTAAAATTTGTAATTAAATAAGTAAATATATGTATATATAGTATATATATATTTTGTATATATCTGTACTATATCTGCTCTGCTACTGTTACTGTGCTGTTGGCACGGAGAAAGAAGACAGGTGAAGTACGGCGCACGCTGATCGAGAAAAGGCGGCGGCTGCTGCAAAAGAAAAGAAAAAAAAAATAAAAGGGTGTCGCGCATTCCGGGAATGTGTTACACACCTGTGGCGCATTCACGGAATGCGTTACACCTTTTAATTGGTTAAAAGGGTGTAACGCATCACCGGAATGCGTTACAGGGCTTGTAACGCGTTCCTGTAATGCGTTACAGCCCGATGTACATTAAAATTGATTTTCTGGGAGTTTCGTAACTCCGTTTTAGGCGTGCAATATACCGTTGGATTCTTTTTTCCGAGACGGATCTAATGGAGTGATCAATTTTAGTTTATATAAAAGTTTTGAACTGTTTATATTTCAGAAGTTTTAAAGCTGTTTTTAACTGTTTTAATTGCTTTTAAATGCTTCATGTGATACATAGAGATGTATAATGCTTAGACTAATGTGCTAGATGATGTAACATGCCTACCTTGATGTTTATTCATTTATATATGTGATATATGCTTAGTTTATCATGCGATGATAGATTTAGGTGAACTTAAATGAACATAAGGCGTTTGTTAGACAACCTAGTATAGTGAAATTGTTTCATAACCTTAATAATAATATTATGAATACAATCATGAGATTCTTGTGTTTGTGAAACACGTAATTGAATATGAATTTTGATATGAGAGAAAGGATGATTCTGTCAACAACAGATTTCTATCTGTAAGAAAGGGTTATTAAGTGACGCCTCTTGACAATGCTCCACCCGATCTGGGAATCATCTGATTATTGATTATTGATTTGAAATATTTAATTTAAAAGGAAGAATTCTTTATAATATGATTATGATTGTAACGTAATATAATCCCTCTAAAATTAAATAATATCAAGTAGTAATTGGCCAATGATACAACGGGCTTGTGTCGGTCATAGCCTTCCAACATGATAGAAAGTAGTTCTTATTTTTAATCATTGTCGGTTCGTGCTACAGCCGAGGGCTTTGATTTCGAAATAAGAAATACTTGTCTATTACATAGAGATGTGTACATTGAATAAGAATCTAAAGGTCGGTACGTGCTACAGCCGTGGGCCTTTGGGGACTGATTCAACTGTACGGAATGTTGGGTTAGACTTGACTTAGAATATTGAGTTTGTCGTGCCACAGCCGAGACTCAATTATTCAAGAGGCTAAAGTTTGATTAGGGAATAACATAAGATGTAATTGACAAGAGTTGTCTGCCTATTGAACATTACATGGCGGTTCGTGCTACAGCCGGGGTGTGTAATGGAATGTAGGATCCCTATTCCCACTAGCATTATGAATGCTTAATTTTTCACGTAGGGGGTTGAATAAATTAGATAAACTAGTGGGAGCCACTTATGAAAAAGACCCGATTCATATAGTGTTTTAAAATGAAATCGAATATTTGCTAAGTGTTGTTATGTGTTTATCATTTACAGATTTACTTTGTACGTTATGTCTTCTACACTATCACTCAGGAGCATACTAGATGCTCACAAATTGACTGGTCCTAATTATGCTGACTGGCTTCGAAACTTGAGAATTGTTCTCAGGATTGAGAAGCTGGAATACGTGATTGACTCACCTAAGCCTACTGAACCTGCTAGTGATGCACATAATGATGAACATGTTGTGTATCGTAAGTGGATAGATGATGCAAATGTTGCTCAATGCATCATGCTAGCTTCCATGAACATTGAGCTACAGAAGCAACATGAGCATATGGATGCTCACACTATCCTCATGCATCTACAAGAGTTGTATGATGTGGCGGGGAGGACAGCTCGATATGAGATATCGAAGGAGTTGTTCGGTTGTAGGATGTCTGAGGGATCATCTGTGAATGACCATGTACTTAAGATGATCAATTTGATTGAACGTCTTGGACAACTTGGTTTTGCCATGGATGGGGAGCTGAGCCAAGACTTGGTCTTGCAATCGCTTCCGAGTTCGTTCTCGCAGTTTGTTGTGAACTTTCACATGAATAAGTTGGATGTCAGCCTGCCTGAACTCCACAACATGTTGAAGACTGCGGAATCGAATTTTCCCCCTAAGAAGAGTTCTGTTCTTCTAATTGGTGAAGGTTCCAATCCTAAGAAAAGGAAGAGGAACTCTTCCAAGAAGAAGAAAGTAGGTGAGAAAACGCCGGTTCCACCAAAAGCTGAAGACCCCAAGAGCAAAGTTGTTTGCTTTCACTGTAACAAGGTGGGGCACTGGAAGAGGAACTGCAAGGTTTACCTTGCAGAATTGAAGAAGAAGAAGGGTAGTGAGACTACCGCTTCTGATTCAGGTATGTTCATGATAGAAGTGAATATGTCATTAAATCAAATTTCTACTTGGGTATTAGATACCGCCTGTGGTTCTCAAATCTGCAATTTGTTGCAGGGACCAAGGAGAAGTAGGACTCTTGAGGAAGAGGAGGTGATTCTACTGATGGGAAATGGAGCAAGAGTTGCTGCTGAAGATGTAGAATCATTTCATTTACATATGCCTACGGGCAAGACTATTGTTTTAAATAATTGTTATTTTGTTCCCTCGATTGTGAGGAATATTATTCCCATGTTAGACTTGGCTGGATTTTCATTTATTATTGAGAATAATGAATGTTCTATTCTTAGAGATAATATTCTTTATGGACGTGGTGCTTTAAATAATGGTCTGTAATATGTGACATAATTTACTTCAGATTGAACAAACTAATAAAAGAAAAGGGATGATGAAAATCTCACTTTATTGTGGCACTGCAGTCTCCATTTAGTAGACATGGAGAGAGGACTGCAAATTTGCTAGGAATGGTACACAGATGTATGTGGACCAATGTCTACGCAAGCCATGGGTGGATTTTCATACTTCATTACTTTCAGATGATAGATCTAGATTCGGATATGTGTTTGATGAAACACAAGTCTGAAGCCTTTGAAAAGTTCAAAGAGTATAAGTATGAAGTGGAGAAAAAACCAAACATAGTATTATAACTTCGATCAGATCGAGGTGGTGAATACTTTAATGGAGTGTTTCTAGATTATCTCAAAGTAAATGGTATAGTCTCCCAGTGGACTCCTCCAGATTGGTATCTGAAAGGAGAAATCGAACTTTGTTAGACATAGTTCGGTCCATGATGAGCTATGCAAATCTTCCAGTATTCCTATGGGGTTATGCATTGGAAACCTCAGCATATTTACTGAATAGGTGCCTTCCAAATCTGTTCCTCAAACTTCGTATGAGATATGGAAAGAAAGGAAACCGAGTCTTAAACACGTTAAGATTTGGGGATGTCCAGCTTATGTCAAGTAAGTTGACCCAGATAAGCTGGAATATCGATCCGTAAAATGTAGTTTTGTGGGATATCCTAAAGAGACTTTAGGGTATTACTTTTACACCGATCATCGGGTGTTTGTCTCCAGACATGCTACCTTCTTGGAAAAGGAGTTTATCCTTGAAGGAAACAGTGGGAGCAAAATTGAACTTGATGAAGTTCAAGAAGCACAAACTACTACGGATCAAGTGGAAACACCTGTTCTGACTGAACAACCTTTTGTGGAACAGCCCATTCATAGATCAGGGAGAGTGTCTCGCCAACCTGAGAGGTAATATGGCCTTGTCATTGAGAATGACAATGAGTTGTCGATCATTGATGATGACGACCCTGTGACCTATAATGAGGCTATGAGTAGTGTTGACTCAGAGAAATGGCATAGTGCCATGAAATCCAGAATGGAATCTATGTATACGGTATACAAAAGATAGATTATAGCAGATGGCCAGGTGGAGACCTATAAGGCCAGGCTTGTGGCAAAAGGATTCAAACAAAGGCAATGGATTGACTTTGATGAAACCTTTTACCTGTAGCCCTGTTAAAATCAGTTCGGATTTTGCTTGCGATTGCTGCTTACTACGACTATGAGATCTGGCAAATAGCCAGATGGTTTTCTTTCCAAGGGAAATGAAAACCTAGTGTGTAAGCTACTGCGAACCATATGTGGTTTAAAGCAAGCTTCTCGAAAGATGGAACATTCGTTTTGATGAGACAATCAAAGAGTTTGATTTTAAAAAACGTAGATGAACCATGCTCTACAAAAGGGTTAGTGGGAGCGCGGTAACATTTCTTGTATTGTATTGAATTAGAGTTGACACACATAACAACATAGCAGACCCACTCACAAAGCTACTTTATGAAAGTCACTTTGATCGTCATAAAGACAAGATGGGTATTAGATACCAGAGTGATTGGCTTTAGTACAAGTGGGAGATTGAAAGGAATATGTCCTAAGTCCAATCATGTATTAGGATTTAGGAATAACTTTATGTAATCTGTTTTGATTTCATTGATATTAATAAAGACTTGTTTTGTTTTTATTACGGGCTCTATCTATTTAAGTGTTTAAATAAGATATACCATAGTTTAGAGTAAAGCTTTTTATGGATTATGATGAGATCATAATAGTGAGACCTAAAAAGATGATAACTCTAAACTTAAATAGTTCCTGGTCATAGGATTACTAACTGGTAATTAATAATCCGCAAAGATCGGTACATACTATGCTTGCTTCATTATGAAGGATGTCTGTTCTCATAGACATTTGTGTGGTGACACTATAGCTAGTATGTAGGTGCTTATTATGGAATAAGTTCACTGAACATGACTCGCCCAGCTGAACAACTGATGGAGTTCACTCACGTGTCAGCAGTTGTTCACATAGTGATAGTTGTACAAGTATCCTTAGACTTGAGGTCATCATAGTCATCTTGTGTACACTGAACTATGCTTTGGTTTAGTTCTGTAATGCCCCCAAATCCGAGGTCAGAAGATTTGGTCGTCACTATGAAACCTCAATCCAAAATAACATTTAATCAAAATTAAATGCCAGCGGAAGATATTTATCATAAATGACCCCAAACTAATCCAAGATCTTTTAAGGTTACAGTTCTAGAAACAAGATATCCAAATTCCACAAATAAATTTTTCACTTTCTTTTAAAACTCTTTTCAATAAATTCCAACTCAAAACTAAACCCACTAGTATAACTTCGAAATGAAGTATACTAGGCCCAAATAAAATATACAACTATAATAAATATAAACAACTTTATAAATAAAACTTACACTAGTTCGTAAACCTTGGACCAACCACCTTCCAAAAGCTTCTTCTTTGCTTCCTCGAATTACGCAGCTAAACAACGCAAGCTAATCCTCACTGGAGGTTAAATTTGAAAACAGGCAAGTATGAACGAAAGAAATGCTCAGCAAGTTAATTATAACATATATAGGGTCGTTTTGATATAAAAAAAAAACTAACATCTGCATCAGTGCAGAACATTTAGAAATCATAATTGCTGAATCATAAAACTTTTGGATACTTTCCAGCGAAAGGCTTCAGCAATACTTTGAATCTTGACGAGAGCAAAGCTCGTAAAACAGTGTTTACGGAAATATCGTAAACAACAACACAGAAGCAATGATCATGGAATGAATCATAAACTTTACTCAACACCGAACTCTGGAAATTATACTTATTTTGCTGTCATATCAAATTAGATATCAATACGAACTTTGATGCTCAAACATTCCATACTGAAGTTAACATCAATCATCTATACTAATACCACCTTTGATATTTAACAACGTAAGTATCAGCATAAATCAGAATCTGAATCAAAACCGCAATTCACTTTTAATCCAAAATAGAATCAGTACTTTTAATCCAAAACAGAATCAGTTGATAAATCATTTCTTATAAGATTATCAACAGCAATATAATAATATCGATTGGAACCAAATTATGCACTATGTTGTTCCTGATGATCAGTCATGAAACAACACCGGTATCCCGCAGCCATACCGTTAATATAGGTACTACCCGTATCCCAAAGACATACGGTACCTATAGGGCGCCAAGAAAAGGCATAACAAGCCTTGTAAGATATTACACTTCCGTATTACACTTCTGTATAATAGCTCACGCTGGACCGGTGCCTCGGCCTCTTACGCAGTCAGTAACCATCAAATCTCAAAACCTTTTATTGAAAAAGGGGTCATAATATTCGACACCCGAAATAATTTTATTCTCCCAATTCTTGGGTAGGAATTTCACAACCAAATCACTTTTCTCAAATAAAATATTTATAAATCCGATAATTGGATAAGTAAAATCACTTAATATTCTG
>NW_027419720.1:0-1053 GCF_009905375.1 Apium graveolens | reverse complement strand
GCCCATTTTTTGGATATCTTTTCATAATTTGTCCCTATGGATTTATGAAGTTGCATTCGCGTTTATTTGGGGTCGTCCGAACGTGAATCGGGGCTGAAACCAATGAAACTAGGTTTTTAAATAATTCTCGTAGGCAGTAGTACATATGGAGCAAAAAGGGCGGCCCATTTTTTGGATATCTTTTCATAATTTGTCCCTATGGATTTATGAAATTGCATTCGCGTTTATTTGGGGTCGTCCGAACGTGAATCGGGGCTGAAACCAATGAAACTAGGTTTTTAAATAATTCTCGTAGGCAGTAGTACACGAGGTATGGAGCAAAAATTGAGGCGGCCCATTTTTTGGATATCTTTTCATAATTTGTCCCTATGGATTTATGAAATTGCATTCGCGTTTATTTGGGGTCGTCCGAACGTGAATCGGGGCTGAAACCAATGAAACTAGGTTTTTAAATAATTCTCGTAGGCAGTAGTACACGAGGTATGGAGCAAAAATTGAGGCGGCCCTTTTTTGGATATCTTTTCATAATTTGTCCCTATGGATTTATGAAATTGCATTCGCGTTTATTTGGGGTCGTCCGAACGTGAATCGGGGCTGAAACCAATGAAACTAGGTTTTTAAATAATTCTCGTAGGCAGTAGTACACGAGGTATGGAGCAAAAATTGAGGCGGCCCGTTTTTTGGATATCTTTTCATAATTTGTCCCTATGGATTTATGAAATTGCATTCGCGTTTATTTGGGGTCGTCCGAACGTGAATCGGGGCTGAAACCAATGAAACTAGGTTTTTAAATAATTCTCGTAGGCAGTAGTACACGAGGTATGGAGCAAAAATTGAGGCGGCCCGTTTTTGGATATCTTTTCATAATTTGTCCCTATGGATTTATGAAATTGCATTCGCGTTTATTTGGGGTCGTCCGAACGTGAATCGGGGCTGAAACCAATGAAACTAGGTTTTTAAATAATTCTCGTAGGCAGTAGTACACGAGGTATGGAGCAAAAATCGAGGCGGCCCGTTTTTTGGATATCTTTTCATAATTTGTCCCTATGGATT
>NW_027419719.1:0-13827 GCF_009905375.1 Apium graveolens | reverse complement strand
GCTTCTACAAAATTTATAAATCAATCCTATACAATGATCTTACTTGTTGTACAAGGATTTAATTATCGGGTAACGTTTATAATGCCCCTATGAATATAAAGAAACCAGGTATTATAACGCTACTCCGGTGAGAAGTTAAACGTATATACAATGAGTTTGAGCTTCTCTGTATTTTCTTTGCTTCTATTTTCACCAGCTCTCTTGGGAGAGAGATGAACATAACAATCTGATTGCTGAATGCTTCTACTGCTTGTGTAGACTTTATTCAATGGAAAATGTGTGGCTGAAATTGTGCCACATAAATTAATGAATCAATCAATAAGTTATGATTGAGGAGCTTGGAATGCTAACTTGCGACACCTATGTCTACTGCAACAAAGTTGGATGAAGATAAAAAGGGCAAGAGTGTAGATATCTCAAGCTACAGAGGAATGATTGGATCATTGCTTTACTTAACAGCAAGTAGACCAGACATGAGTTTGCAACATGTCTATGTGCAAGATTTCAAGCCAATCCAAAAGAATCACATTTGATGGCTGTAAAGAGGATTTTTAAATACTTGAAGGGGACTCCAAACTTGGGATTATGGTATCCTAAGGGAACTGGTTTTGAAGCTGTTGGCTACACAGATGCAGATTTTGCTGGATGCAGGGTTGACAGAAAGAGTACCAGTGGAAGCTGTCAATTTCTTGGACAAAGACTTGTATCCTGGTACAGCCATAAATAATCTGTATCAACTTCTACAGCTGAAGCTGAATACATAGCTGCAGGAAGTTGTTGTGCTCAAGTGCTTTGGATTAGAAATCAGCTAATGGATTATGGCCTAGTGTTACATAAAATTCCCATCATGTGTGACAATACTAGTGCTATATCTATAGTAGCTAATCCAGTTAATCATTCTAGGACAAATCACAATGATGAGGTACCACTTTATTAGAGAACATGCTACTAATGGTGAGCTCATTTTGTACCAACAGAAAAACAATTAGCTGACATTTTTACTAAACCTTTGGATGAAGCAACTTTCACTAGACTTGTAGGTGAAATTGGAATGCTTAACTCTTCATCCTAAGGCAAGAACTCAGCTAATGTTTTGCAGCTGATTAAGATCCAGTAAATCAAAATTAATTTGATTAAATTGGTAATTAACTGAAATATGAATTATCAATATTTCAGAAATCTCTGCATATTTGTTTTTCAAATTCAAAATTAACTTGGAATTTTTCAAATTCTAAGTAAACTGCTCAGTTGTTAATTTACATTCTTAATATATAAAATTAAAACAAGGCAGAATTGCAATAAGCAAAAGTATTTAGAAAACTGAGTTCTCGATAAGTATAAATTGACTTCTCGACAAGTCATTTTAGGATTTCTCAAGTGAGTCCTCGATAAGTCAATTTACTGACTTCTCGAGTGACTTCTCGATAGGCTTAAAATGACTTATCGATAAGTCCTTGTAGAGTCCTCTAGTAGTGTTCATTCACAAAGTTCTCTACAAGTACAATTTTTGACTTATCAATAACTCATAACTGAGATAATTTAAATTTATAAATTGTTTTGGTAAAATACTTTTGGAAAATTTATTCTAATTTTATTTTGAATTTATTCAAATAAAAGTTAGAATCAGTTCAGTCCACTTTTGGGACAAACCGGGTATTCATTTGACATTTCGATAAGTCAAGATTGAGTTCTATATAAGAGTAATTTAAAATGACTTCTCGACATGTACTTCACTTCTCAAAGTGACTTCTCGATAGACAAATTCCAAATGTCTATTTTTGAGTTCTCGACAAGTCATTTACTTTTACTATAAATACCAGACTTCTCGAATACATTTTTTTTGAATTTCTCAAAATTATAAGCAAACGGAATATTTATTAATTCATATCCTCAATATATGAACTTAATAAATAACAGACCAAAAGAAGCAAAAGTATGAAAAACTGAAATAATTTAATTCATAAATTATGTTCAGCAAAATACTTTTTACATACTTTGTCTATAATTACTCTGACTTATTGACACATTTACGTGCTTATATGCTATTTTTGTGGGAAATATGTTATTCTAATGTAAGTAGACTAGTACATTATATCTGATGTTTTGAAATGCTGATAATGGTTAAATTTATTTGACTGTATGCTGATAGGAGGAGTTACTTTTTCTGTAGGGAGTACTTGTTTATTTTGGGGAATAGTTATCCTAAAAAGTGAACTAAGATTCTTGAGTACTTGTATGGAAAATAGTAACTAGTCATTTCTAACTGTCAAGTATGCTTATGTGATTATTACCCTTATTATCCGGGAAACTCAAGAGTCTCCTGGTTTCTATCTTTACTACCTCTATAAATTAAAACGCTTCACTCTTTATCATTCATCACTACTCTTATTCTCAACAAACATCTAATTTCAAAACTAACCTCCTGTTCATCTCTCTCTTTCTCTCTCAAATTGATGCCTTCTACAAACTTATTAATGGAGTTTACCAGCCTGTCCATCATCTGGCTGATGACCAAATTTACTTTGATCCTTTCGGACTTCGTGTCCATCTCAGGGGGCTGTTTGCAACCCCTTTGGTATTCCACGTGAGATCTTTGACGAACTCTCGTGGGATGATCAAATCAGCATTCTTTTCTTTGAGATGAAAGTCTCTCTAGAGCTGGAGAGACGTGCAAGGGTAGCTGAGCACCAACGCCATGCTACTCTGGAGCTGCAGAAGAGGATCATCTCTCTTGCACACTCCATGTCCAGAGCTTACCAGTGCAGGGTAAGGTTGTTGGAGGCCGAGAAGGAGCCCAAATTAGAGTAGTTAGGATTAGGATTTACTTGATGTAATCTAATCTTAATGTACTCTGTGTTTAATATTAATGAAAATTCTCTTATTCTTTATCATTTTTTTTGTTGCTTGCTTGTTTATGTCATGAATGCCTTGTGTTTACAAATTAATTAATTATTAGTTTTCCTGTCTTAATGCTTGCAAATGTATGTCTCAATGCTTATGCCTAATCAAAACTCCAGATATGTTCAATGCATTACAGGTTCAACACAATTCACTCAGACAACAACAGGAAATTCAAATTTTCAATCAACATGTATTTATGTTAAAATGCAGCTAAAACATCTATAAACCAAACTGCAGTTCTCCCAGATACAGCAACACAAACACAAACTCAAACACAATCCCACTCAGGTGACTCTCAAAAGAAACCTGTTTTACAAAAGGACAACAATTTCATAATGTTCTTCAGATTGTTTTGTTGTTTGAGAAGAGAAACCACAACAAACATGGAAAATTTATCAGTTTTTACTGAATATCCCATGAGTATTCCTAATGCACCTTCATGTGCAAAATAGTCTTCACAGACTGAAAGGTTTGAGGGTAGTACTCCTGAGGGGGAGCTATCTAAATTCTCTCCAATTCAATTGGAGGTTCCTAAAAAAGGAACAACTCACCTCATAACTCTAGCACAATCTGCCTTAGCAGTCAAAGCTAGAAGTACAAATGCCTATGACAATGTCATCAGAAGGGCAAGTATATCACATTTATGTGCCAGTGTGTAGCAAGACACACAAGGGTTTGAGGCTGGTGTACATGATTGTAACCTAGTCAAATACCCTCCAATTCAGTTGGAGGTTCCCAATACAAGTGAGGAACAATAAACTATCAAAACCACAGAGCAATCTGTGAGTCAAACTGTGACCCTAGTCACATGTGTTCTTAATAATTAATTCACCTCACAACTTTAAGCTAATATTCTCTTTTCTGATGAAATGAGTATGAATACCTATATGGATTACCCCTAATCATATGATCACAGACAACTCTTCTCAGCCACCTCTTATTTCTGTAAGTCAAACACATCTGAGCCTTTCATGTGAGAATAAGAGAAAAAAGAGAATAAAAGACAGGATTCTTCCTGGAAAAAGGCAGGACTCTTTCCCGTGCACTATAAGTTTTGACTGGATGCTTCCCTAAGAAAACATTCCACCTTTGTCTCAACTCTTCAACTGAATCCCTACTCATCCTTGTTTTTCAAGATTCTTGTTCTGTTGTAGCAAAACCCCTGATAGTTACTCGACACATATATATTGTCAAAACTGTAGCTATCAAATCTTGTGTATGTCCCAATCTCCATCTTGTAATCACCTCTTGAAATGAATCTGTAAAAGTCTCTGCTTAAGAATAGATAGGCTTGATCCTTGGATATAGATTATGTACTCCTGGTGAATCTGATGCGACTAGACTTTCCTGACAAGTGAAACACTGTTGTGACGTCCGGTCCCTCAAGTACTTCTACCTGAGCTTCCTTTGATTCAACTATCAGTAACTCTTACATTCTGTCCTGAGGTTCCAACTTTACTGCATGTAACTGAGATGTTTGTATGTCCCTACTATACTCTCTGACCTCCTCAATTTCTGCCTATATGATCTTTTTGATTCCCGGATAAATGTAGCATTGGTACAAACCACTGTGTGCCTGTATGATTTGGAATCATTAGAGTTGTCTTAAAAATCTTTGAGTAAACTTGTACCCGTAGAAATTTCATTCCTTTCCTGCGTCTGAAAACCCAGTGGTATCCTATGAAGTAAGCCTTTGAGGAAGTTCCACAGTTTTATTCTGTAGTTCTTGAAATCAGTTTCGTTGGAATAAGAAAACATTATCTTCAATCTTCGTATTCGGGAATTTTCCGTTTAAATAGCACATGGTCTTCGTTTTCTTCGAAAGATTAAAATCATATTTGAAGCCCGGAGGAATCTCGAGTCTACCAATACCTTGTGCACCCTTAATTTAATATTTAAGTGAAATTTAAATTTTCAAAATTTTTAATTTTCTTAGAATATAAATTAATCAAAAATAAATATTTACATACAATCTAATTTTCAAGAATTTCAAATTTTCTGAAAAATTATATAAAACATAAATTATTTCTAAGAAAAATTTAAATTTAAGAATTTGAAATTTTATGAAAAAATAAATAAATCAAAAACTAAAAATTGGAGGCTACAGAATAGTTGAAGTGCTAATTTCTAATTTGTGACTTAGAAAATTCTCATGTTTCTTTTTGTTCAATTTGTGCAACCTGCGACGTTCAACATAACCTGCGACCAATTGGTTTCTCGCGAGTGACTATACGCTGATCTTAACCTGCGACACTTCTCTGCAATCTGCGATTTTTTAATTTTCCTTGTACCGGACAAACAACAGCAGCCAGGTAGTCGTTGAGATGCACGCGCGAGAAGTAAAGTAGGGGGTAGGAAATGCGCACCATACGCGCATAGCCTTGCAAACCAGATGTGTTTGACAGACTCTCAGGCGATATCTTGATTCAAACAAGTTCACCAAGTTTGGCAATTTGAACAAACAGGAAAAGAACTAGGTGCCAATACTGAACTAATCAAAATGATATCTTACAAAACTGACATCCTAGAATAGAAAACAAATTCAAATAAAAATTTTATAAACTAAAATTTAAGTAATAAATAATTTAGTTAAATTTATAAAATAATTTTTAAATTAAGTTCATACAATAAACTAATCTAAATTAAATTTATAAAATAAATTTTCTAAATCAAATTTACAAAATAAATTTTTGTTAATGAAAAATTAATAAAATAAATTCATTTAAGGATCCTGATTTGTGTATCAATCAGTTTGCTTTGATACCAATTGTTAGGTCCCGAATTATCGTAGAAGAGGGGGGGGGGTTGTAATCACTAAATTAAAAAATTCTTTCGAATCTTTTATGGATATAAAATTTAGTGCTCGGTTAGTGTTTTGTGTTCTGAGAGGAATAGTGTTTGGGACGATAAAATGAGGAACACAAGATATTCAGGGAAATATAATATTCGTATATAAATCCGCGAGGGGTGTTGCTACACTCCGGTAAATTAACCGGCTACAATCTAAGAACAACAAAGTTCCTAGCTTCTACAAAAATTTATAAATCAAATCCTATACAATGATCTTGCTTTTGTTTGTACAAGGATTTAATTACCGGGTAACGTTTATAATGCCCCTATGAATATAAGAGTTAAACCGGGTATTATAACGCTACTCCGGTGAGAAGTTAAACGTATATACAATGAGTTTGAGCTTCTCTGTATTTTCTTTGCTTCTATTTTCACCAGCTCTCTTGGGAGAGAAGATGAACATAACAATCTGATTGCTGAATGCTTCTGCTGCTTGTGTAGACTTTATATTCAATGGAAAATGTGTGGCTGAAATTGTGCCACATAAATTAATTGAATCAATCAATAAAGTTATGACTGAGGAGCTTGGAATGCTAACTTGCGACACCTATGTCTACTGCAACAAAGTTGGATGAAGATAAAAAGGGCAAGAGTGTAGATATCTCAAGCTACAGAGGAATGATTGGATCATTGCTTTACTTAACAGCAAGTAGACCAGACATGTTTGCAACATGTCTATGTGCAAGATTTCAAGCCAATCCAAAAGAATCACATTTGATGGCTGTAAAGAGGATTTTCAAATACTTGAAGGGGACTCCAAACTTGGGATTATGGTATCCTAAGGGAACTGGTTTTGAAGCTGTTGGCTACACAGATGCAGATTTTGCTGGATGCAGGGTTGACAGAAAGAGTACCAGTGGAAGCTGTCAATTTCTTGGACAAAGACTTGTATCCTGGTACAGCCATAAATAACAATCTGTATCAACTTCTACAGCTGAAGCTGAATACATAGCTGCAGGAAGTTGTTGTGCTCAAGTGCTTTGGATTAGAAATCAGCTAATGGATTATGGCCTAGTGTTACACAAAATTCCCATCATGTGTGACAATACTAGTGCTATATCTATAGTAGCTAATCCAGTTAATCATTCTAGGACAAATCACAATGGATATGGAGGGTACCACTTTATTAGAGAACATGCTACTAATGGTAGCTCATTTTTGTACCAACAGAAAAACAATTAGCTGACATTTTTACTAAACCTTTGGATGCAACTTTCACTAGACTTGTAGGTGAAATTGGAATGCTTAACTCTTCATCCTAAGGCAAGAACTCAGCTAATGTTTTGCAGCTGATTAAGATCCAGTAAATCAAAATTAATTTGATTAAATTGGTTATTAAATGAATTATCAATATTTCAGAAATCTCTGCATATTTGTTTTTCAAATTCAAAATTAACTTGGAATTTTTCAAATTCTAAGTAAACTGCTCAGTTGTTAATTTACATTCTTATATTAAAATTACACAAGGCAGAATTGCAATAAGCAAAAGTATTTAGAAAACTGAGTTCTCGATAAGTATAAATTGACTTCTCGACAAGTCATTTTAGGATTCTCAAGTGAGTCCTCGATAAGTCAATTTACTGACTTCTCGAGTGACTTCTCGATAGGCTTAAAATGACTTATCGATAAGTCCTTGTAGAGTCCTCTAGTAGTGTTCATTCACAGAGTTCTCTACAAGTACAATTTTTGACTTATCATAACTCATAACTGAGATAATTTAAATTTAAATTGTTTTGGTAAAATACTTTTGGAAAATTTATTCTAATTTTATTTTGAATTTATTCAAATAAAAGTTAGAATCAGTTCAGTCCACTTTTGGACAAACCGGGTATTCATTTGACATTTCGATAAGTCAAGATTGAGTTCTATATAAGAGTAATTTAAAATGACTTCTCGACATGTACTTCACTTCTCAAAGTGACTTCTCGATAGACAAATTCCAAATGTCTATTTTTGAGTTCTCGACAAGTCATTTACTTTTACTATAAATACCAGACTTCTCGAATACATTTTTTTTGAATTTCTCAAAATTATAAGCAAACGGAATATTTATTAATTCATATCCTCAATATATGAACTTAATAAATAACAGACCAAAAGAAGCAAAAGTATGAAAAACTGAAATAATTTAATTCATAAATTATGTTCAGCAAAATACTTTTTACATACTTTGTCTATAATTACTCTGACTTATTGACACATTTACGTGCTTATATGCTATTTTTGTGTGGAAATATGTTATTCTAATGTAAGTAGACTAGTACATTATATCTGATGTTTTGAAATGCTGATAATGGTTAAATTTATTTGACTGTATGCTGATAGGAGGAGTTACTTTTTCTGTAGGGAGTACTTGTTTATTTTCATGGGGAATAGTTATCCTAAAAAGTGAACTAAGATTCTTGAGTACTTGTATGGAAAATAGTAACTAGTCATTTCTAACTGTCAAGTATGCTTATGTGATTATTACCCTTATTATCCGGGAAACTCAAGAGTCTCCTGGTTTCTATCTTTACTACCTCTATAAATTAAAACGCTTCACTCTTTATCATTCATCACTACTCTTATTCTCAACAAACATAATTTCAAAACTAACCTCCTGTTCATCTCTCTCTTTCTCTCTCAAATTGATGCCTTCTACAACTTATTAATGGAGTTTACCAGCCTGTCCATCATCTGGCTGATGACCAAATTTACTTTGATCCTTTCGGACTTCGTGTCCATCTCAGGGGCTGTTTGCAACCCCTTTGGTATTCCACGTGAGATCTTTGACGAACTCTCTGGGATGATCAAATCAGCATTCTTTTCTTTGAGATGAAAGTCTCTCTAGCTGGAGAGACGTGCAAGGGTAGCTGAGCACCAACGCCATGCTGCTCTGGAGTTGCAGAAGGATCATCTCTGCACACTCCATGTCCAGAGCTTACCAGTGCAGGGTAAGGTTGTTGGAGGCCGAGAAGGAGCCCAAATTAGAGTAGTTAGGATTAGGATTTACTTGATGTAATCTAATCTTAATGTACTCTGTGTTTAATATTAATGAAAATTCTCTTATTCTTTATCATTTTTTTGTTGCTTGCTTGTTTATGTCATGAATGCCTTGTGTTTACAAATTAATTAATTATTAGTTTTCCTGTCTTAATGCTTGCAAATGTATGTCTCAATGCTTATGCCTAATCAAAACTCCAGATATGTTCAATGCATTACAGGTTCAACACATTCACTCAGACAACAACAGGAAATTCAAATTTTCAATCAACAGTATTTATGTTAAAATGCAGCTAAAACATCTATAAACCAAACTGCAGTTCTCCCAGATACAGCAACACAAACACAAACTCAAACACAATCCCACTCAGGTGACTCTCAAAAAAACCTGTTTTACAAAAGGACAACAATTTCATAATGTTCTTCAGATTGTTTTGTTGTTTGAGAAGAGAAACCACAACAAACATGGAAAATTTATCAGTTTTTACTGAATATCCCATGAGTATTCCTAATGCACCTTCATGTGCAAAATAGTCTTCACAGACTGAAAGGTTTGAGGGTAGTACTCCTGAGGGGGAGCTATCTAAATTCTCTCCAATTCAATTGGAGGTTCCTAAAAAAGGAACAACTCACCTCATAACTCTAGCACAATCTGCCTTAGCAGTCAAAGCTAGAAGTACAAATGCCTATGACAATGTCATCAGAAGGGCAAGTATATCACATTTATGTGCCAGTGTGTAAGACACACAAGGGTTTGAGGCTGGTGTACATGATTGTAACCTAGTCAAATACCCTCCAATTCAGTTGGAGGTTCCCAATACAAGTGAGGAACAATAAACTATCAAAACCACAGAGCAATCTGTGAGTCAAACTGTGACCCTAGTCACATGTGTTCTTAATAATTAATTCACCTCACAACTTTAAGCTAATATTCTCTTTTCTGATGAAATGAGTATGATACCTATATGGATTACCCCTAATCATATGATCACAGACAACTCTTCTCAGCCACCTCTTATTTCTGTAAGTCAAACACATCTGAGCCTTTCATGTGAGAATAAGAGAAAAAAAGAATAAAAGAGGCAGGATTCTTCCTGGAAAAAGGCAGGACTCTTTCCCGTGCACTATAAGTTTTGACTGGATGCTTCCCTAAGAAAACATTCCACCTTTGTCTCAACTCTTCAACTGAATCCCTACTCATCCTTGTTTTTCAAGATTCTTGTTCTGTTGTAGCAAAACCCCTGATAGTTACTCGACACATATATTTGTCAAAACTGTAGCTATCAAATCTTGTGTATGTCCCAATCTCCGTCTTGTAATCACCTCTTGAAATGAATCTGTAAAAGTCTCTGCTTAAGAATAGATAGGCTTGATCCTTGGATATAGATTATGTACTCCTGGTGAATCTGATGCGACTAGACTTTCCTGACAAGTGAAACACTGTTGTGACGTCCGGTCCCTCAAGTACTTCTACCTGAGCTTCCTTTGATTCAACTATCAGTAACTCTTACATTCTGTCCTGAGGTTCCAACTTTACTGCATGTAACTGAGATGTTTGTATGTCCCTACTATACTCTCTGACCTCCTCAATTTCTGCCTATATGATCTTTTTGATTCCCGGATAAATGTAGCATTGGTACAAACCACTGTGTGCCTGTATGATTTGGAATCATTAGAGTTGTCTTAAAAATCTTTGAGTAAACTTGTACCCGTAGAAATTTCATTCCTTTCCTGCGTCTGAAAACCCAGTGGTATCCTATGAAGTAAGCCTTTGAGGAAGTTCCACATTTTATTCTGTAGTTCTTGAAATCAGTTTCGTTGGAATAAGAAAACCATTATCTTCAATCTCGTATTCGGGAATTTTCCGTTTAAATAGCACATGGTCTTCGTTTTCTTCGAAAGATTAAAATCATATTTGAAGCCCGGAGGAATCTCGAGTCTACCAATACCTTGTGCACCCTTAATTTAATATTTAAGTGAAATTTAAATTTTCAGAATTTTTAATTTTCTAGAATATAAATTAATCAAAATAAATATTTACATACAATCTAATTTTCAAGAATTTCAAATTTTCTGAAAAATTATATAAAACATAAATTATTATCTAAGAAAAATTTAAATTTAAGAATTTGAAATTTTATGAAAAAATAAATAAATCAAAAACTAAAAATTGGAGGCTACAGAATAGTTGAAGTGCTAATTTCTAATTTGCGACTTAGAAAATTCTCATGTTTCTTTTTGTTCAATTTGTGCAACCTGCGACGTTCAACATAACCTGCGACCAATTGGTTTCTCGCGAGTGACTATACGCTGATCTTAACCTGCGACACTTCTCCGCAATCTGCGATTTTTTAATTTTCCTTGTACCGGACAAACAACACAGCCAGGTAGTCGTTGAGATGCACGCGCGAGAAGTAAAGTAGGGGGTAGGAAATGCGCACCATACGCGCATAGCCTTGCAAACCAGATGTGTTTGACAGAGTCTCAGGCGATATCTTGATTCAAACAAGTTCACCGAGTTTGGCAATTTGAACAAACAGGAAAAGAACTAGGTGCCAATACTGAACTAATCAAAATGATATCTTACAAAACTGACATCCTAGAATAGAAAACAAATTCAAATAAAAATTTTATAAACTAAAATTTAAGTAATAAATTAATTTAGTTAAATTTATAAAATAATTCATTTAAATTAAGTTCATACAATAAACTAATCTAAATTAAATTTATAAATAAATTTTCTAAATCAAATTTACAAAATAAATTTTTGTTAATGAAAAATTAATAAAATAAATTCATTTAAGGATCCTGATTTGTGTATCAATCAGTTTGCTTTGATACCAATTGTTAGGTCCCGAATTATCGTAGAAGAGGGGGGGGGTTGTAATCACTAAATTAAAAAATTCTTTCGAATCTTTTATGGATATAAAATTTAGTGCTCGGTTAGTGTTTTGTGTTCTTGAGAGGAATAGTGTTTGGGACGATAAAACGAGGAACACAAGATATTCAGGGAAATATATATTCGTATATAAATCCGCGAGGGGTGTTGCTACACTCCGGTAAATTAACCGGCTACAATCTAAGACAACAAAGTTCCTAGCTTCTACAAAAATTTATAAATCAAATCCTATACAATGATCTTGCTTTTGTTTGTACAAGGATTTAATTACCGGGTAACGTTTATAATGCCCCTATGAATATATAAGAGTTAAACCGGGTATTATAACGCTACTCCGGTGAGAAGTTAAACGTATATACAATGAGTTTGAGCTTCTCTGTATTTTCTTTGCTTCTATTTTCACCAGCTCTCTTGGGAGAGAAGATGAACATAACAATCTGATTGCTGAATGCTTCTGCTGCTTGTGTAGACTTTATATTCAATGGAAAATGTGTGGCTGAAATTGTGCCACATAAATTAATTGAATCAATCAATAAAGTTATGACTGAGGAGCTTGGAATGCTAACTTGCGACACCTATGTCTACTGCAACAAAGTTGGATGAAGATAAAAAGGGCAAGAGTGTAGATATCTCAAGCTACAGAGGAATGATTGGATCATTGCTTTACTTAACAGCAAGTAGACCCATATGTTTGCAACATGTCTATGTGCAAGATTTCAAGCCAATCCAAAAGAATCACATTTGATGGCTGTAAAGAGGATTTTCAAATACTTGAAGGGGACTCCAAACTTGGGATTATGGTATCCTAAGGGAACTGGTTTTGAAGCTGTTGGCTACACAGATGCAGATTTTGCTGGATGCAGGGTTGACAGAAAGAGTACCAGTGGAAGCTGTCAATTTCTTGGACAAAGACTTGTATCCTGGTACAGCCATAAATAACAATCTGTATCAACTTCTACAGCTGAAGCTGAATACATAGCTGCAGGAAGTTGTTGTGCTCAAGTGCTTTGGATTAGAAATCAGCTAATGGATTATGGCCTAGTGTTACACAAAATTCCCATCATGTGTGACAATACTAGTGCTATATCTATAGTAGCTAATCCAGTTAATCATTCTAGGACAAATCACATGATATGAGGTACCACTTTATTAGAGAACATGCTACTAATGGTGAGCTCATTTTTGTACCAACAGAAAAACAATTAGCTGACATTTTTACTAAACCTTTGGATGAAGCAACTTTCACTAGACTTGTAGGTGAAATTGGAATGCTTAACTCTTCATCCTAAGGCAAGAACTCAGCTAATGTTTTGCAGCTGATTAAGATCCAGTAAATCAAAATTAATTTGATTAAATTGGTAATTAACTGAAATATGAATTATCAATATTTCAGAAATCTCTGCATATTTGTTTTTCAAATTCAAAATTAACTTGGAATTTTTCAAATTCTAAGTAAACTGCTCAGTTGTTAATTTACATTCTTAATATATAAAATTAAAACAAGGCAGAATTGCAATAAGCAAAAGTATTTAGAAAACTGAGTTCTCGATAAGTATAAATTGACTTCTCGACAAGTCATTTTAGGATTTCTCAAGTGAGTCCTCGATAAGTCAATTTACTGACTTCTCGAGTGACTTCTCGATAGGCTTAAAATGACTTATCGATAAGTCCTTGTAGAGTCCTCTAGTAGTGTTCATTCACAAGTTCTCTACAAGTACAATTTTTGACTTATCAATAACTCATAACTGAGATAATTTAAATTTATAAATTGTTTTGGTAAAATACTTTTGGAAAATTTATTCTAATTTTATTTTGAATTTATTCAAATAAAAGTTAGAATCAGTTCAGTCCACTTTTGGGACAAACCGGGTATTCATTTGACATTTCGATAAGTCAAGATTGAGTTCTATATAAGAGTAATTTAAAATGACTTCTCGACATGTACTTCACTTCTCAAAGTGACTTCTCGATAGACAAATTCCAAATGTCTATTTTTGAGTTCTCGACAAGTCATTTACTTTTACTATAAATACCAGACTTCTCGAATACATTTTTTTTGAATTTCTCAAAATTATAAGCAAACGGAATATTTATTAATTCATATCCTCAATATGAACTTAATAAATAACAGACCAAAAGAAGCAAAAGTATGAAAAACTGAAATAATTTAATTCATAAATTATGTTCAGCAAAAT
>NW_027419718.1:0-93565 GCF_009905375.1 Apium graveolens | reverse complement strand
TCGGCGAATATTCTCGCCTCTCACATATATATCATTTAGGGATTTTGGGGGAAAATCGTAAAGAGATGAGCGAAGCTTTTTACCTTTATAGGGGTCTAGCCCCGCCGTTAGGAAGCCCATTGCTTTGATTTTGTCCAGATTGGTGACCATCCCCGCTTCTTCCTTGAACCTAGCGAGATAATCCCCCAGCTCTTCATTCGCCCTCTGCCGACAATGGACCAAGGCTTCGGTATCCTTCGCCTTTCGGCACAGGTGCGAGTAGTACTTTAAAAATTTCCTCTTCAACTGCTCGTAAGACCCGATGGATCGAGGCTTCAGGGATTTGTACCACATCGAGGCAGACCCTTTGAGATAGGTCTTGAACATTTTGCACAGCATGATATCGTTGTGGCCCATCCCAACCATCAGGAGTTCATACTTTTCACAGTGGTCCTCGGGGTCCCCTTTCCCATTGAACTCGCTCATCTTGGGGAATTGTCTCTCTTCGCCCGGAGGGGGTCGGTACAGTTTAATCTCTGTGTTACAACAGGTTCTCGATCGGGCCTCCTATCACCGAAGAGGGCCTTCTCCAAGCGATTGAGCCTGAGGCGGGATCCATCGGGCTCTTCATCTGAATCGTATAAAAGTAGGGTGCTTAGCCCTCTTCCTTCGGGGATCCGAATCAGAGTCAAACTCATCTTCTTCGTCATACGCCCCTACGTTCCTTCTATCTTTATGTGCTCCGCGGGTTCTTCGGCCGCCATCGCTTCTCTCAAGGCTTGTTCTTGCAGTTTAATTTCCTCCCTCTGCAGTTGCAGGGCTTTCAGCCGGAGCGCATCGGCTTCTCTTTTCTTGGCTCGCGCTTCCGCTCTTTGTCAATCTGATCAACTTTGGTCTTTCCCTTCTCCGCGGCCTTTTCTGCCCGAATCTTTAGGAGTAAGGCCTCTTCTTTAGGGGTTAGCGTGATAACCCCGTCCTCGTCAACTAGGGAGGATGGTTGTCCCTTTTCGGTGAAACCAGGGGTGGCGGTGAATACTCATGAATTTCCGTCATAGTCTTCCCAACTTGTAACTCTCCGTATGTCCCACGGACGGCGCCAAATGTTACGCCCAGATCCTTCGATCGCGTGAACAGGCTTCGGCTGTATTGAAGATGACTTCGGCCGTACCTGAAAGTGAAGAGAATGCGAGGGTTTGTACCCCCGATTCACCTCCGGTGTGAGAATCAGAATCTGGCTGTAAAAAATAGGGTAGTAATACAAGAGAAGCAGAGTGTTGAGAATGTGTCTCCCTTGTCTTACTTCACAAGGGTTTTTATACCCAATCCTGCGGTGAATGCCGATCCGTTACAAATCATTACAGGAGGGAGGGAAAAGGGGGCGCTATGTCCCTTGTTCTGTCCAACGGTCCGCGAATAGTGGGCCTCGGCCTGAGCTTCCGTAGGCCTTCGTTACGCGGGCCTGGAGGTCCTTCGGCCCAGTAGCACAACCGCTTAATGGGCCTTCGTTCGATGGGCCTTATTGGGCCTATAACCAACAGTTCCAAACATTATTCCTCTTAAGAACACGAAACACTAACCGAGCACTAAATATTTTATCCGCTAAAAATTCGAAAGAATTTTTACTTTAGTGATTATCGTATTCAACCCATCTACGATAATTCGGGACCTAACAATTGGTACCAGAGCTTATTGATTAATACAAAAATTAGGATCCCTAAATAAATTTATCTTATTAATTTTTCATTTACATAAATTTATTTAGTAAAGTTGATTTAAAAATTTATTTTATAAATTTAATTTAAATAAGTTTATTTACGAACTTAATTTAAATAAATTTATTTTGTAAATTTAATTAAATTAATTTACTATTTAAATTTTAGTAATTTAAATTTTTTAATTTAAATTTATTTTCATTTTCTAGCTACCAGTTTGGTTAATTATTTAAGCAGCCAATTATGTTTTTTTGGGGCTGCCATTTTCTTTTCAAATAAAACATGTACATTTGTTAACAACTGGAAAGGTTTTGGTAATTCAAGTCTGCCAATCACTTCGGAAAGCTTCAGGTTATCAAATTCACTCCTGATTTGCACGCACAAAAAAAAGGTACACTAGCATGGGTCTTGAATGGCGACCACGCGAGCTGTTGAACTGGGAAACACGCATTAGTCGCCCACGCGCGGGGCTTGGCAGCTGGAAGTTTATCGCGCGTCTACACAGTCACGCGCGCGGAGAAGATGGCTGTCAAACGGAGCAGCCTCAGAGCCTAACTCTACTACTTTAGTCGCCATACAATCGATCGCCACAGAACAAAGGCCTCCTCCTACTGATAAGATCACCACAGCCGAGTTGCTTTTATTTCATTGCACTACTACACACCAATGTTATTTGATCGCCATAGAATAAAAAAAACGGCGTACACGAACTCCATTACGATCACAGTTATACAGGGATACCCTTGTCGCCACAGCCTGACTTAGACTTTATGTAGCCCCTTAATTATTATTTTTAATTTATTTGTTTTTCTTTAAAAATTTAAGATTCTTTAATTTAAATTTTTCTTAGATAATAATTTATATTTTATTTAATTTTAAGAAAATTCGAAATTCTTGAAAATTAGATTTTATGTAAATATTTCTTTTTCATTAATTTATTTTCTAAGAAAATTAAATATATTAGTAATTTAAATTTCTCTTAAATATTAAATTAAGGGTACTCAAGTGTTGGTAGACTCAGGATTCCTCCGGGCTTTTAATGTGGATTAAGAATAGTGGTTGTGGATGTCAGAGAGACTAGTGGGGACAGACAAACATCTCAGTTACATACAGTATAGTTGGAACCTCAGGAGAGAATGTAAGAGTTACTGATAGCTGAATCAGAAGAACCTCAGGTAGTAGTACTTGAGGGACTGGACATCAGGGCAGTGTTTCACTTGTCCGGGAAGTTTAGTCGCATTAGATTCACAAGGAGTACATAAGCTACATCCAAGGATCAAGCCTATATATCCCGAAGCAGTGATTCTTACAGATTCAATTCAAGGGGTGATTACAAGACTGAGGTTGGGACATAAACAAGATTTGATAGCTACAGGTTTGACAAGCAATATGTGTCAAGTAACTATCAGGGGTTTTGCTACAACAGAACAAGAAACTTGACAAACAAGGATGAGTAGGGATTCAGTTGAAGAGTTGAGACAAAGGTGGAATGTTTTCTTAGGGAAGCAGCCAGTCAAAACTTATAATGCACGGGAAAGAGTTGGGATGGATCAGATGACGAATATCATGAATATCTTGCTTTCATAGCAATCTCGGAAGATGGTCCACTCACATATCTCAGGTTTTAATTTCTTGAACCACTGCAATATTTTGCTCTCAATATTTAATGCATGATAAGATCATAGTGTTTAAATGTTTAACACTCGCACAAGCATGATAGCATCACACATAGTTAATGTTGAACTAGTTCACTAGATTATTTTTCTGGTAACTAGAATTGATGTTTACTTATGCATGTTACTTTAGATGATCTTATATATGTGTTTGAATATTTGTTGAACATAATTAACTGCTTTAGTGAGATAGATGTTTTCTAGCATATAAGACCTTTGTTATTGCTTATTCTCATGTAACCTATTACAATGTGATTTATTCATTTGATCTGAATTGTTTGTTAAGATGCATTAGTTTATAATTGGATTGAGATAGCTAGATGAGATTTATCAACAGGATTGGACTAGATAGAATTAGTGATATACTTGTTAATTCTGTTTGTTCTATATCATGCCTATATTGCTTAATTCTTATGTGTAATGTTTCTGAATGAATGACATATATTCCCAATACAATGCTTGCTTATCTTTATGCCATGAATGCATCTCTCAGTACTTGCATTAATTATAGAAGAAGCATGTTTAGTATTACAATAGGGCAAAGATTGTTAGTCCTCCTTATGTAAGGTTGGAACCATTTTCCCCTAGCCTAGAGACAACTCTGTCAAGGGTATTAAAATGGAGAAAATGGTCAATCAAAGATAAGGATTAGCATGATAAGGTTGCAGCTGTTGTTATCTCTGTTTATAATAATATCTCTAATCCATCTGGACCCAAACTGATAAGTTGGGTACCAAGAACTCTTAATCCATGTGTGAGTGCAGGACGTAACAGGTCAATTGATTCATATGTATTCTTGGTAATTTGTTTCTCAAGGCATATGATCAGAGAAAGAGCCTCACAATCAAATATGATTGACAAAAGCTATTCCGTCAATAATTTTTGGAGATGACAGCAAAGGTTTTCATTACGGGACAAGCTATGCAGAAAAGGGATGTCATCATAGATTCAACAATTGCTATCACTGATAACAACTTGGAATCACTGATAACAGTTGAAGCAACTTCCTTGCTGAAGAATCAAGGCACAAATCCTCTTATCAGACAGTTTTGCATCAAAGGACAAATATGTCAATTCAATGAAGGATTAGTGTCTCATCTGAAGCAGGAAGATTGAGAAGCTTGCTCTGATTAAGAGTAAGTTAGAAGCTCTCACCCTTGAACATCAACTCAAGGAACTCTTTTGTAAAAAGGGGTTAGTGAGAGGACTGCCTCATCTTGAATTCAGAAGATGGTAAATGTGAGGCATGTCAGAAAGAGAAGTCAAAGACAACATCACATCAAGTAAAGATATACCTTAGTGATGGTGGTTGACTACTCTTGTGAAACAAAGTTGTTTTTCGTGCATTCTCAAGATAAGACATCATAGATGGTGATTAATCATATCAGGAGATCAAACTGGAAGCAACTGTAGAGACATATTCAGCACTAGGAACTCCGTGTCAGAATGGAGTGGTACAAGGGAAGAATCAGAACTTGATTAAAGCTACAAGGGAAATATCAAGCTAGTCAAGACTTTCTAAATACCAAAGGGCTGGAGCAGTTAAAACAGTTTGCAGCAAGTAAGATCAAGCCTTGATCTGGATGTATACATGAAGACCACTAATGAGTTAATGGCCAACAGAAGCAAACACTGGATAACCTCAAAGTGTTTGGTGAGAATGTTCTACAGTTAGGATATTTTCCATGGCTACTCAGTGGAGTCTACAACCTACAGGGCATTTATGGTTGATCAACAGAAGATGATTGAAAGTCTAAGTGCATAGTTCAACAACTCCATGCTCCAAGCTGTTAAAGGATAAATTAATGGTATTGATGATTCATATCCAAGCAGTGGATTGGCTGTGTTTAAAATAACTCATTATTTCAATGAAGCCAGTCAGCAAGGGTAAGGATTTTTAGAAAATCCCAGCAACAGCTTAGGGGGGGCAATAGAAGGATCAACTAGTCAGACACAATACCACATTAAAAATCAGAGGACACTAAAGAACATATCTGCTGAGACAAAGGGTTTGATGTCAATATTATTCCCGGAGTCTAGTTCTTAAGTGATCCAGTTAGTGGAGTAATGATTAGCAGGGCTACTAAGTATGAATGATTATTTCTCTAGTTTTCTATCTGAAGAAGAAACTAAGAAAGTTATAGAAGCTCTGATAAATCCGGATTGATTGGGTGATTGCAAAATAAGATGAACTCAATCAGTCAGCAAGCAGATTGTAGGGAAGCTGGTATCCAAACCAAATGACAATATTGTAATTGGTACAAGGATAACCAGAAGTCAAACTGGATGACAATGGTATTGTTACGAGGGACAAGGCCAAACTGGATGCTAGGTTATTATCAGGAAGCAGTATCTAACAGATAGCACCAATGACGAGACTTGAGGATATTACGACATATCAGGCACCTGATGCACATTACACTTGGAATTGGACTCTAGTAGATGTGTACAAGTGTACTCCTGGTTGGTGAGTCAAAGAGGAAGTCAATGCACCACAGTTCATGGAATTTGCAGTTGCAAACCTATTGGACTACGTATATCTCTTCTTCACAATCTCACTTCAGGTTGGTATGAACTGGTATATTACTCAAGCAATCGTCAAGGACATGGTATGGCACTCTAACTGAAGTTACAGTCTAATATGAACTAGTAGAGTCGTCATATTAATAACTTTCTTATCACTAGGCACAAACATAATGTTATATATGTGCTCTGATATAATGATAATGTTATATATTGGTCTACTAACAAAAACTTGTGCAAGATTATTTGCTAAGTAATTGCAGAGTTGGTATGGAGGAGCATGTTGGAAAGGTTACAATTCTTTTTGGAATTACTTCAAGCAAGCCATTAGGATAATTCTTTTAAGAGCTCAAGAAAGCCAAAAGAACAATTCTTTTAGGAGCACAAGTAAACCAAAAGGATGATGGCAATACAAGTAAGTTAAGGATCTTTTGAAGATGCAAAATTTGGAAGATTCTGAACATGCCAAGACTACTTACCAACAGAAACCACTAAAGCTTGATCAGTGCAACTCAGGTATAATAACAAGATATAGAGGTATGACGAGCTCACTCTATTACTCAAATGCTAATAGACAATATGTAATGTTCTCAAGATGCCAAAGTGTAAGGTTCCAAGTGGATCCTAGAGAATCCAATCATATAGCTATTAACAAGATTATTAGATATCTTAAGGGACTATCAACTCTTGGAGTAAAGTACCCTAAAGATATTGTGCTTAACATGTTTGGCTATATAGATATAGATTACACAGGTTGTAAGAAAGACAGGAGAAGCATCTCTGAAGCTGTCAACTTAAGTGACAGGAGAAGCATCTCGGGAAGCTATCAACTTCGTGGAAGAAGATTGATTTCTTATTATGATAAGAAATAACCTCAAATCCAACAACTCTGTGAACACTCTATGATAAGGCACATTCACACCAGGTATCAGTTATTTCGAGAGCATGTCTTTTAGTCGAAGAATTACTGACAGAAACATTTATTAAATCACTTGTTAAAGTTAATTTTCAAGACTTGTTTGTAAGTGTGGGATATCATTCATTGCATATTAGTTGGAAATCTCATCTGTAAGGAATTCTTCATATAACTTCACAAGTATTAAATCTTCAATATTTAAAGGACTTGTGAAATTATCAGTAATCCAGTACCTCGTACTTAGTGCTACTATCTTGACTATCATGAGTACAATGTCATATGTATTTGTGGTAGTTAAGTATTACAGCATTAAGTTTGAATATTATTTTAATTGATTTAAATTATGACTATAGACAATTCCATTCTATATCAGTCTCATAACTTAAATTATATTAAAATAATATACAGCATAGTTATTTATATCTTGTACGAATAATTGTGATACTTTAGTATTAGTGATATTATTTAGACTTTTTGTTTTAAGTAATCAATGCTTATTTCTAAAATCACTGATATTGAAAGTTGAAGTATTTTCTAAGTTATGTGTATAATACTCTCAATATTTTATATGCTTAGAAAGTATTTCTAAAATTACTAATTATCCAGAGAGTGATTGCCATGTATATAAGTCATATATCCTATTGGTGCTTACTCAAGGATAATTATAAATATTTAAGTGCTAGTGTCTAACTCATAGATATTTAGTATTTATTTATTTAATATTTATTTTGGGTTGTTTGGATTATGGAAATTGAAGCAATTCAATGATGTTATTTGCTCCATTATTCAAACTAACGTAAAATAAATAAGTAGCATGATTGATTATAACTAAATTTGTCAACAATTGATATCTAGGATACTGATTGTAACTTATGTGTTATAAGTTAATTATGAGATTTTGGTTTTAGTGAATTTAGTAATGTTTACATCTCAAGAATTCACTGAAATCAGAATTATAATTGTAGTATGATTAGTTGTGTGTAATTTCCTGACTTATATCAATTAATGATATTTAGTTAAGAGGTTAACTATGAACTAATTGTGAAGTATTAGTATTTGTGATATTACTTAGAACTCCTCTAAGTAATCAATGCTTATCCTGAGTCACTTATACTAATATAAAAAGTGTAAAAATATCTCTTGAAGTACAACTATGGTCAATGAAGATTTTGCTTTATTAGAAGTAACCATATGTTGTTCACCTAGAATAATCTTTATACTTATTTGCACATTCCTAAACACTTTGATAATAGATGCAATACTCAATGGATCAAAGTATATGGAACTTAGAATATTTTTCTAAGATTGCAAACAAGTCAATGTTGGTTAATGTTACTTTATTTATCGAACCAATATTGTTTGAGATACTACAGTTGTTAGGAGTTAACAATTGTACGATATATGAAATTGAATGCTGATGTCTTTTTGATAGATAATTGGTATTTAATTCATTGATATCTTATTTAATATTTAAAATAGGAAGCAAAATAATTATTGGTATCTAAAGTACTTGACAAGTATCAGACAATGATATATTGTTAATATTTTGTTGCAGATAATTGTGAGATTTTAAGTTCTAGTAAATTTATATGAGTTGTTATATCTGAAAGATTCACTATAATTTAAAATTAACAGCATAGTCATTCTTGTTAAGATTATTTATCAATACACAATGTTGTTGATAGTAATCTTATAAAGATATATTATGGAGCTTTTAATATCAATGAGAATTGCTTAGACTTTACCCTAAGTGATCAATGCTTTTACAAAAACTCATTCATATTAAAAGACAAAATCTTTCTTTCTCTTCTTAATACTGTTAGGTCATCGGTCTGTGTCTTATCAAATCACTTATCTTTTTAGGCATAAGAACAGATTTGTGCACTCAAACAGTTTTAAGAGAAAAATCAACTTCTTTCTACATTGGTGATTGCTTATTTCATTAAAATCTTTTGAGATCACTATTGTACATCATTTCTCTCAAAGATTAAATGCATAATTTTCATTCATTATAGATCTTAAGTGCATTTTATCTCTATATTGCCATATGCTCTGTGATACAGGTTCAGCCTCCAATGGCATTCTTTCATTGATAGTCATGAGATTGAAAAACCCACAACTTCTATCCCAGAATGTAAAGACAATACTGTGATTCAACATTTTCTTACTCATCAGCTGTAATTCCCACTACTGTGAAGTTTCCTGACTCGACAATATTTAATTCAGTGTTATTCGATTACCAGTTCCTTGTTTCTTCGAAATATACATCACGACTAACATGTGCCTCTCCTATAGATGGATAGAACAGCCTCTAGGCCTTTGTGCCTAGATCTCTTCCAAGATGTACGACCTTTTACTTCTATCATCTAATTTCCTAACATGAACATTAGGAATTTTTATGTAAGTAACGCATCCGAATACATTTAAATAATTAACATAAGGTTTCTTACCAAACCTAGCTTCGTGAGGTGTCATTCCTGAAAGGGATCGAGTGGGCAATCTGTTCAAAATATATACTGCATGCCTGAATGCTTCCCCCCAAAATTCAGATGGAACATTTCTTTTTTCTCTTTAACATACTCATGCTATGGCCACCACCGTTCTGTTTCATCGTTCGAACACACTGTTCTGTTCTGGAGAATATGGTATCTTGTAGTGTCTCAGTATTTTAGTGTCCTCACAAAACCTGTCGAATCCAGTCGAGCAAAACTCTCTTCCTCTATCAGTCTGAAATTCACGTATTCCCTGCTTTGCCCCATTCTCAACTAAAGCCTTGAATCTTTGAAAATTGACAGTGCTTCAATTTGTTCTTAATTATATAAACATACATCATTCTTGTGTAATCATCGACTAACATCAAGAAGTATTTATTCCTAGAGGGTGTAGCGGGTGAAATGGGGCTGTGAAAATCCCCATGTATCAGTTATAAGGCAGTTTTAGTAGTGAAATTAGATTGGGAAGGGAATGGCTTACGTGCATGTTTAGACATGAGACATTCGCTACCCACTTCTTTGGACTGCACTAGTTTGGGCAGACCATATACCATATGTTTCTTTGACATCATCTGCATGGCTTGGAAATTGACATGGCCGAGGAAAATATGCCACAACCATGTTTCCTCTTCCATTTTTGTCAACAAGCATTCACCTCTGGCCCCTTTGATGCACAGCTTATACAACCTGTTAGAAGCCTTTATAATTTGATGAGAAGCTTTCTGTTTGCAGCGTAGACCCACAACATATCACCATCAAGAACAACTCTATTTCCCTCTTCTGACAGCTTCCCCAAACTGATTATGCTGCTTCGAAGAGTTTGTATATTACACCTCTTTTAGCTCATGTTCTTCGCCATTTCTACACACCATATTTACAGAACCCTTGCCTTTGATATGCACTAAAGACCCGTCCCTGAATTTTACTTGGCATATGATGCTTTCGTTTAAGTTTTTGAATTTTTCATGATGCCTAGTCATGTGGTTACTGGAATTGTTGTCTAAATACCACGTGTTGTCTTCATTTTCTGTACTCATGACAACTAGCTTGTTAGTACTACTTCCACCGTTGCATAATATTATTTTTCCATCACCACTGTTCTCAAACTCCTCCACCAGCAAAGCAGGTTCATCATCATTAATTTGAGTCAAATTGGCTTCAACCCTCTGTTCTCTGTCCCTCCTTGGTTTACAATATTCCATAGTGAAATGCCCATGATTGTGGCAGTTGAAGCATTTGACTCTACTTCTGTCACGAACCATACGCCTATTTTTGTTGTGATAATCTTTGTTGCCCCTATTCCTCCTTTATTTGTCCATTTAAGCCACTCATCCCTTGTGAGTAGCAGTTTAGTATCATTACCCTGACGTCGCGTACACTCTTCTTCAGTAAGAAAGAGTTGTTCGTTGTTTGCTTCAGTATGTCCACGTATCCTCTCCTCATGCGCCTGGAGGGATCCTACAATCTCTTCTACAGACATATTCTCCAAGTCTCCAAATTGCTCAATGGCTGAAGTAATTTGAAGAAATTTCGCGGGTACAACTCTCAAAAGCTTCTTGATGACATACGTCTCCTCAACTTTCTCTTCTAAAGCTCAGATATTGGTAATCAAGCCATTCATCTTTTTACAGAAATCCTCTAGATGCTCTGTTTCTTTCATGGTAAGAGACTCAAATTCGGCTTTGAGTTTTTGAACCTTTTCCTTTTTCACTTTGTGTGCTTCTAGATGCATTTCTTTATCGCCTTACATGCTTCTTTTGAGGTCATTTTATATGCTATTGACAGCAATAAATCTTCACCAATTCCCTGATATATATGGCCAAAGCTCGTTTTTCCACCTTGTCTTCCACAACAGCCTTGGGGTCCTTAGGCTCGACAGCCTCCCACATATCATGGGCTTGTATAAAGACATGTATTTTATAGCTCATGTTGATGTTGTGTAGTTGGCTTTTGTTAACATTGAGTAGCTTAGGACAAAAGAAATCTTTTTTGCCTTGCCGGTCTTCATAGTTGTTTGGTAGTGTGGTGGAATGGTATATGATCGAGTGAAACTCTGATACCAGATGTTAAATATAAACAAAGAACTGATGAGAAATAAATTGACTTACTATACTGATAACTGAATGGATATTACAATTCAGAGAGAGATACTTATAAAACTAAGTACAAACCAAATGACAGCTAAAAACTAGGAAAGCGCATCTGATCTTTCTCCACGATTTATTCACCAGACTCCAAACAAACTATTAGAAAATTAGGATTTTAGAGCTTAATTTTAATTATGTTCTTGATGTTAATCCTAAAAACTAATGATTGGAAATTGTTCAATGATATTTGAACTTAAATTTTCATGTATGGTTTTAAGAATTTTCATAATGAAATCCATATGAAATGAGAGTTGAAAGTAGTTAGAAAAAGCTTGGAATTTTTTAGAATGTTTTGTCCCACATTGAAATAAATTAAGGGGGTTTTGTGCTTTATATGGTATCACACATATGAGTAGTATACAACTACTAAGGTGTGTGATGGTCCATTGTGTTGTTGTGTGCTTCACGCGCGCACGCGCGCGCACCGCCGCCTTCACGCACCGCACCGGACCGGGTCGGGTCGAAGGGCGATTTGGGCGAATGTCTTGGCATCTCGTATACGCGAGGCAACCTGGGCGAGGATTTTATTTATTTGAGAATTAATTTTAATTCAAATTTATTTATCAGTGACTCATTATAATTATTACAATTGTTGGGCTGGGTTCGATACTGAATTAGGATAAGTCACTTTGTTAGTGGGCTTAGTCTAATACATTGAACCTGGATATAAATATAATCTGATCTCTAACTGATATATATATTCAATTAAAATTTAATCTGATAATAATGTGGGTGTTAATGTGGGTGTCAAAATCTGATCAGTTTTGATTTTATTTATTAATGGAGTAGTTTAATTCATATATTAATTGTGTGGGCAGTTTCACTTTTCCTCTCCTATAAATAGAGGGTAAAGTGAATGTATTAGACACACCACACAACACTCTCTTCTCTTCTCCCTCTCTGCATTTCTCTCCCAAAAACACAAGTTCGAAGTGTTGTTAGTTAGTTTTTCCGGCGACTGAGGTGCTAGTCGAGGTGGAGGTTTTGTTGCTGTTGTTAATACAAACTTCGAGTTATTTTATCCTGGTGGAGATATTGCACGCATCCCAAACGCAGCAGGTAGGGGGCCATATCCTCTTCAAGAGTAGCCAGGGCTTCGAGCAAGGCCTGGTGATCTCTCAGCTATGATCTTCTTTTCTTGGCGTTCTGTATCTGTGCACAACCATTATTTTCAGTCACTGTTGAAAGCTATGATTTCGGGTACATCTTCGTTTTTCTCTTCGTTATTTCAGTTACTGATTTTGTTTACATGCATGTTTTATTTTGTTAACTATAGTCTTGGCCTGAACTTGCTAAATTTTTTATATACTTGCCTCTATATTGTTATATTTGTTAGTGAGACTTACAACACAAACTACTAACAATGAACACCTATTCGTGCTACGACATACACGCTAGTACATCTGATTTATTCAAAGAATTAAAAACAATTAAAACATTTAGATTAATTCCAACACTATTGGATAAAGTTTTTCAAGACTTGGAAGTTTAGTTTTGTAGCATGTCTTAGTATTAAATAAATTAGAATTTCCTATCTAACAAGTAGGTTAAGAGCAGAACTTGAATTTTTTCGGTTGGGATGATAATAATATTAATAATTAATCTTGAAGTCATCTTGGCAAAAAAGAAAAAAAAATTATTCCAGATGAGGTGTATCCTACTGTAGATGTACTAAGAGTAGCTCGCTAGTCTGGGCACTTCATCAGTACTGATCACTTGAGTCTGTCATAATAGCAATAGTCTGCCATTACTGATTATTTTATCAAGGGTATACAAGAAGAAGAAATGGTCATGGTCTGGTCTTGCAATGTTGCACATCATAGTTAATCAAGACGACAAGTTCTTGGTAATCTGCAATTACTAAATCTTAGCGGAAAAAGAGAGTCAGATATTTGTTTTCATCCATATAGATATTTGTTTTGATCCATATAGTAGTCTTATAGTGCAAGATAGATTCCTGAAGAATACTCTATAATAAGCTGCGTTAGACTATAATTTTATTAGAGACAAAACATATTTGGGTGATTAATTTTGGTACTACATTTATTCTTAAGACAAATTATCTAGTTGCGATCAAATACCAAGTTAATTGCATATTGCATAGGTGTCGAGATAGTAGATTCCAGGGCGAAATCCTTTCGACGAGGGGTGAATGTAATGACCCTATCTAAAAAATGGTAATAATAATAATAATTGTATTTTACTTATATCAATTTAAATTTTGGGACTTGCAATCATTTCAAAATTTATAAGGTAGATATTATACTTCACATTATAAGTCATTTTTTCAAAATACTTGATTTTATATTTATTCAAGTGCATCTTATACTTTTAATTGAGGTATATGATTGGACAAGTGTTACATTTTATAATCCAACATTTGGTCTTATATTTAAATGTGTCAATAAAAGGATTATTTAGTGATGACTAATCTAGTTATTAATATTTTCTCTCTCTCTCTCTCTCTTTCTATATATATATATATATACATATATATATATAAGCTGGGTAATTTTATAGAGTGGGAATTAAGGCCAAAAGAAAGTTAAAAATGATAGTACGCGGGTATTTGGAAGAGGGCGATGGAAGGGTAGTATTAGGTAATCTTGAAGAATATTGGTTTCAACAAGGACTTACCCCTATATTGCATTATGGAAAAATTTAGTCCTAAATGATCGAAGGATCACTCAGTTTCGTGGTCTACGTTAGCAAAGAAATGTATTTTAAATTTGCTCAAGAAATACTTGATAACTCATTTAGAGTATTTTGTGTAAGTATTATCTTGTCTAATAAGTGCGTATATTTTGTCTTTATTATTATTTTCATTCTTCGTATTATCTTTCTTTCCGACTTTATGCTCCGAATAGAAAAACTTATTGCGCTTTTTTTTCGCTCATATCGATTATACTCTTTGTTCAACCAAATTTGATAAAAGCAAAGGATCAACTAAAGGAAGAAGAATGGAAAAAATGGAGCATCAAGCTTTGGATTGACTTGTTTTCTTAGGAATCTACAAATGACTAAATTTTTTGAAGTTAGTATTGGTATAGTATGTACCAGGTTTAATTATTTTGTTTAAGTTGGTCAGGACCATTTCGTTTTACTGTTTGTACAAATATGTTGAAACTTATGTAGTAATATGGCTTGAACGTCCTGGAAATCTAACCTATTTTATGTAAAAAAGTAATATCTCAAGGTTTAATTAAAATAAAGTAAATTTTGTGGTGTTTCAGTTTTCCACTTCAAGATAAGTTATATCTTGGTCATCGTTATAAAATATAAAAGGTCAAAAGCACTATATTTGTCTTTGCATGAGGAAAATATAGTCCCGAGCCATGTTCTCACCATTTCCGGAACCTTTTTAGTCAGAATATAGAGATATAGTAAATCTGCACTTTTTAGCGAGGCCTACAACTAGTTTTTAGCATACGATACATGTCTTCTCTAAAACACTTTCACAGTAAACCTCTCACCTTCTACTTCTTTGCTATATCTTTGTACATTTTTTGGAGTAGAAGGTAGAATTTGATTCCAGAGAGCACTAAGACGAACAATGTTTTTTTCTAAATCACTGGTGAAGAGTTATAGCTGCTATATACCTGAAAATTTCAGGATCCAGCTATTTTTAAGAATCCAGGGAATCGTAATCAATAAATTAAATATTCCTAAATTATGTACATGACTTAATCAAGAAAAAATGCAACAAAGGGAATCAGAAGTATCTTATAATAAAAATATTAAGAAAAATGCTATGTTTACAAAAATCGTTCCCCAAACCGAACTGGAATGATGAGTTGTCATCATGTTATTGGATATTTACTGATAAATTAAATGGACCCTCGTTTATTAATATAAATCTCGCGAATAAAAAGATGACAAGTATCATTTCGGGAAAGTTCTGAATATTTTATTTGGGTATACAGCATTGCTTAAAAAGTTTAGATGATCTACTAATTTTTTTAGAAGAAGTTTTGGTCGAGTTTTGTAGTATATGGAGAATAGTAGTTTAGCAATTCAATAGTTTACACTACAAGAAAGATGGCCTTTACCGACCGCCGGAGTGGTCGTTTTAGGTCCAAAGTCGCTCGGTATTAGGAAATAAGGATCGCAATCAGATCAGACGGGTTAATCCTAATTATTGTTTACTTTTTTGGTTGAATTTTACATTCATCAACATAAATATATGTTAGATATATTTGATAATGTCATGTCTAATATGATTTATGTTTAGTTTTCAGATCTTACTTAAACAGGATAAATCGGTACTTACTGAATGTCAGGACTTAAGGATATCAGTACTTATATTATCAGAAGATAATCATCAGAAGATGGATATCAGAACTTAAGTACTGAAGGACGTTCAGATAAAGACAGCAGTTGATTAAAGGAAAGAAGATCGAGATAAACATAAGAAGAGATATGCATGAAGAAGGAATTTTATGAAGAATAGAATACTTGGAAGAAAAGATATCTGATTGATATATTTTAGGAAGCAGAATTATATTCCATATCAATTAGCGATTATCTTGTAACTGTGTAGTATATAAACACAGACATAGGGTTTACACTAAAAGTGTTATCATATTCGAGAAGATTATTCATATTAACCCTGGCAGCTCTCGTGATATTTGTTCATCACTGAGAGGTAACAGTTCCATACTATAACAGAGTTTATTGTTTCAATGAAGTTTGTTTTCTGTTACTTGAGTTATTAAAGTTCGATTTGATTGTACTATACACTGTATTCACCCCCTCTACAGTGTGTGTGTGACCTAACAAGTGGTATCAGAGCCTATCTGTTAACGCACAAACAGTTTAAGATCCAAACACAATCATGTCTGACACAGAAACTCCAACTAAGCCCACCAAAACTGAAGAACCTCCAAAGACACAAATTCAAAATCGGTATGAGACCATCAGAGTTCCCATATTGAGACCATCTGAATATGCCATATGGAAGGTGAGGATGACCATGTTTCTGGAAGCTACAGATCCAGAATATCTTGATAGAATCAAAGAAGGACCTCACAAACCAACCAAGCTCGATGTTGCAGTTGCAGGTGAAGCGGCAAAGATTGTACCAAAGGAGAAGAGTGATTATACTGCTGAAGATATCGCATCAATTGCTAAGGATGCTAAGGTACGACATTTACTGCATAGTGCCATTGATAATGTAATGTCAAACAGGGTAATAAACTGCAAGACTGCAAAGGAGATATGGGATGCCCTGGAAACTAGGTGTCAGGGAACTGATACGATTAAGAAGAACAGGAAGACAATACTCACTCAAGAGTATGAACACTTTGACTCAAAGGCAAATGAGTCATTGACTGATTTATATGATAGATTTGTCAAACTCTTGAATGATTTGTCACTGCTTAATAAGGAGTATGATCTTGAAGATTCAAACCTTAAATTCTTGTTAGCTCTTCCTGAATGCTGGGATTTTAAGGCAACAACAATAAGAGACAACTATAATCTTGATGAAACAAATCTTGATGAAATTTATGGAGTGCTCAAGACTCGTGAACTTGAGATGGAACAAAGAAGCAAGAGGAAAGGTGGAAAGTCAAGGACAGTTGTTCTTAAGGCTGAAGAAGAATCTCCCAAAGCACCTACCTCAAGGAAAGATAAGGGTAAAGCTCTTTTCACAAAGTCTGATACTGAGTCATCAAGTTCTGAAAGTGATGATGACTCAGAATCTGAAAGCCTGCCTGAGACGGATGCTGATGAAGAGATGATGAAGCTGTGTGCTCTTATGGTGAAAGGGATCACAAAGATTGCATACAGAAAGTTCAGGAAGGGAAAGAAGTTTTCCAGGAAAGGCACAAGTTCTGATAAGAAGAATTTCAGAAGATCTGAGAGCAGAGGAGGAAAGTCTGACAGAGGAGATTATACAAATGTCAAATGCTACAACTGTGGTGAAAAAGGCCACATATCTCCTGATTGCAAGAAAGTGAAGAGTGACAAAGGCAAGGCTCTTGTCACAAAGAAGAAAAGCTGGACAGACACCTCAGATTCTGAAAGTGAGGAGAATTATGCCTTGATGGCAAATGCTGATAAGGCAAGTGCTGAAAGCAGTTCTGAAGCTGCTGAATCAAAGGTACCTCAAACTACTTATGCCTTTCATACTGATGATATTAATGAGTTGAGAAGATATCTTAAAACCATGTTTGTTAGTTATAGAGATCAAACTTTAACATGTGAAAGATTAACTTCTGAAAATCTTGTTTTTAAGAAAAGAAATGATTTCTTAGAAAAGGAGTTAGTTATGTTCCATCAAACTCAGAAAGATAGAGATGATGTCTTTTATGTTAGGGATGAAGTGCTAAAAATGAATGAATCTCTAAAAACTGAGTTAGAAAAGGAAAGAGAGGTTATCAGGACTTGGACTAACTCTGGCAGAACAACTCAGAATTTGTTAAGTAGTGAAAACTGGAAAGAGGGCTTAGGTTATGGAGAGGAGAAGAATGATAAAGGAACTGTAGAAATTAATCCTGTTCTTGTTAAGCAAAAGCCAAAGTTAAAACATGTTAAGTTTGTAGCTGTAAAGTCTGATAATGAGAAATCAGAAGTTAAAAAGGAATTAACTTCTGATAAACTAAAACAGGAAAAGACAGCTGAAGTAAACATAGGCTTAATGACTAAGAAGCAGCTTAAGCATAAGCTGAAAGATGTTAGGAATGCAAACAAGGTAAAATCATATAGGAAAAATAGGAATGGAAAGAAAGGTGTAAATAAAAGCAATGATTATAAGCCTGTTCCTGATGCTCCTAGGAAAACGTGTCATAAATGTGGAATTTCTAACCATCTGGCTTCTTTTTGCAGGAAGAATAAGAACATAAACTCCTTACCTTCAAAATCAGGAGTTAAGAGTCAGTCTGTTAGATATAAACCACAAAATCCTTGTTTTCATTGTGGTAGTTTATGGCATTCCATTTATACTTGTAAGGAATATCATAGTTTTTACTATGATTATTATCAAATAAAACCTTCTTTAAAGAAAGTTACCATTGTTCCTTCTAGTGTAAGTTCTGATTCAAAGTCTGATTGTGTAAATTCTGATAAGAAAAATGTTAACATAAACTCTGATGCTAAATCCGCTGCAAATGTTAACAAACTTAATAAGGCCAAAGGATCCAATCATGTATGGGTCCTTACAACTAACCATTAGTGGTCTTTAAGATTGCAGGGCAACAGGAAAAACATCCTAGTTCTGGACAGTGGATATTCAGGACATATGACTGGAAATAAAGCCCTGCTATCAGACTTTGAGGAGAAAGCTGGCCCAAGTGTTTCTTATGGAGATGACAACATTGGAAAAATATTGGGATATGGCAATATCAATCTTGGGAATGTCATTATTAAACAAGTAGCTCTGGTCTCAGGACTTAAACACAATCTGCTGAGTATAAGTCAAATCTGTGACAGAGGTTATCATGTGGATTTCTTTGTGTGGATTTCTTTGAAGAACACTGTGAAGTTGTAAGTAAATCTAAAGGCAAAGTTGTTCTGAAAGGATACAGGCGTGGTAACATTTATGAAGCCAAGCTTTCAACAAGTACTGATGGTTCTGCAATCTGTCTGATAAGTAGAGCATCAATTGAAGAAAGCTGGAATTGGTACAAGAAACTCTCTCATTTAAATTTCAACAATATAAATGAGTTGGTCAAGAAAGATCTTGTGAGAGGACTGCCAAAGTCAGTATTTGCTCCTGATGGCCTTTGTGATTCTTGTCAGAAGGCTAAACAAAGAAAATCCTCATTCAAGAGCAAGACTGAATCATCAATTCTTGAGCCTTATCACCTACTACATGTTGATCTATTTGGTCCAGTGAATGTCATGTCTATTGTAAAGAAGAAATATGCTTTGGTCATAGTGGATGAGTTCACCAGATACACATGGGTGTATTTCTTGCACATAAAAAGTGAAACTGCATCTATCTTGATTGATCATGTCAGGATACTGGATAAATTGGTCAAAGACTCAGTAAAGATAATAAGGAGTGATAATGGCACTGAGTTCAAGAATTTGATAATGGAAGAGTTCTGCAAAAACCATGGAATCAAGTAGGAATTCTCTGCTCCTGGAACTCCACAGCAAAATGGAGTTGTTGAAAGGAAGAATAGAACTCTCATTGAAGCTGCACATACAATGCTTGAAGAAGCAAAGCTTCCAACCTATTTTTGGGCTGAAGCTGTGCAGACTGCTTGTTTTACCCAAAATGCAACACTCATTAACAAGCAAGGAAAGACACCATATGAGATGGTGAAGAAAAAGAAGCCAAATCTAAAGTATTTTCATGTATTTGGATGCAAGTGTTTTGTTCTTAAGACTCATCCTGAACAGCTATCTAAATTTGATTTAAAAGCTGATGAAGGAATCTTTGTTGGATATCCACTTTCCACAAAAGCCTTCAGAGTCTATAACTTAAGAACAAGAGTGGTCATGGAATCTATCAATGTCTCTTTTGATGATAAGAAGATTACTGGACTTGAAGATTTTATTGATCATGATCAGCTGAGATTTGAAAATGAAGACTCAAATTCTAATACTGAAAATCCTGACAATATAAGTCCTGATACTGCAAACTCTAATGGATTGAACTCTAATGTTATTAAAACTGTGGTGACTACGCCAAAGGAAGATGCACCTATGCAGGGGGAGCATACTCAAGATATTACCATATCTCAAGAAGCATCAGAACATACAACTGGCTCTTCAAGTTCTGATTCGTCAAGTTCTGATAAGCCAAGTTCTGATAGTACTGAAAATCTAAATTCTGAAGAATCCAACTCAGAGAGCATAGTTTCAGGGGGAGCATCAGAAAATGAAAATGAAGACAGCATGGATCATGGGGGAGCATCCAGTTCTATAGAGAACCTTCCATCTGCAAGGAAGTGGACTAAAGCACATATACCTAATTTGATAATTGGAAATCCTGATGCAGGTGTCAGAACTAGAACAGCTACTTCAAATGAATGTCTTTTCAACTCTTTTCTTTCTCAGACTGAGCCAAAGAAAGTGGAAGAAGCTCTTCAAGATGCTGATTGGGTGCAAACAATGCAGGAAGAGTTAAATGAATTTGAAAGAAACAAAGTCTGGACCCTAGTGCCAAGACCAAAGAATAGATCTGTTATTGGTACAAAGTGGGTATTCAGAAACAAAACTGATAGTGATGGCATAATTACAAGGAATAAGGCAAGGCTGGTTGCAAAAGGATATTCTCAACAGGAGGGAATTGATTATGATGAAACATTTGCACCAGTTGCTAGATTAGAAGCCATAAGGATATTTTTGGCTTATGCTGCTCACAAAAAGTTTACTGTCTTTCAAATGGATGTGAAAAGTGCTTTTTTCAATGGAGAATTGGAGGAAGAAGTATATGTTGAACAACCTCCAGGCTTTGTAGATTCAAAATATCCAGATTATGTCTACAGGCTTGATAAAGCACTTTATGGACTTAAGCAAGCTCCAAGAGCATGGTATGAGACTTTAGCTCAGTTTCTTCTGGAAAGTGGATTTAACAGAGGAACTATAGACAAAACACTGTTCTACCTCAACCATGGAAAGGACTTACTTCTGGTCCAGATTTATGTTGATGATATCATTTTTGGTTCTACAAATGACAGACTTTACAAGAAGTTTTCCAAACTGATACAGTCAAGATATCAAATGAGTATGATGGGGAAACTTAGCTATTTTCTGGGCCTTCAAGTCAAATAGAATGAAGAAGGCACTTTTATTTGTCAAACTAAGTACACCAGAAACTTGCGGAAGAAATTTGGAATGCAAGATTGTTCAAGTGCATCCACTCCCATAGCCACTGCAACAAAACTGGACAAGGATACTGATAAATCAGTAGATATTACTGATTACAGAGGTATGATTGGCTCTCTACTCTATCTAACTGTTAGTAGACCTGATATCATGTATGCTACCTGTCTTTGTGCAAGATTTCAAGCAGGTCCAAGAGAACCTCACTTAACAGCTGTGAAAAGAATATTCAAGTATCTTAAAGGAACAGCTGATCTGGGATTGTGGTATCCCAGAGAATCAGATTTTAAACTAATAGGTTACTCAGATGCAGATTTTGCAGGTTGCAAAATTGACAGGAAAAGCACAAGTGGAAGCTACCAATTTCTTGGAGGCAGATTGATTTCTAGATTTAGTAAGAAACAAAAGTCAATTTCCACATCAACTGCAGAAGCAGAGTACATTGTTGCAGGAAGCTGTTGTGCACAGTTTCTCTGGATGAAGAATCAGTTACTGGATTATGGGTTAAAATATTTCAAAATCCCTATTTACTGTGATAATCAAAGTGCTATTGCTATGACAGGTAATCCAGTTCAACACTCAGTGACCAAGCACATCAGCATCAGGTACCACTTCATAAGGGAACATGTGGATGAAGGTACAGTGGAATTACACTTTGTTCCAACAGATCAACAACTAGCAGATATCTTCACAAAACCACTGTGTGAAGCTACTTTTACAAGATTGGTAAATGAACTTGGAATGGTTTCAGGTTCTTTCTTTAAATCTGCTTAGTTTTGTTTTGATGCATCAGACTTTATGATCAGTATTTACAGAAATTACTCTCTTTGTGAATTCTGTGCTTAATTGAAAATTGCTTAAGTATTGAATATTGTCTGATGTGACTTTCTAAACTCTGATAGTGATATATCTGTTTATGTAACTATTCAATCCTATGAGGATACCTGTGCTAGATGCTGACCTAGTAATCTTTAATAACCTAGAGATCCCATGTTAGAAGTAATTATTTATGTGGAAATCCATTGACACAAGCAAATCCTGATATTGAACTTAGTTGAGTTTACTTTGTCTATCTTATAACTAAGTCACAAACTAGAATAATGCTTCTCATCTGTTAAGTTCCGATGCTAGTAAATCTGTTGAATGTCCTAAGTGCTGATACACCTCTCTTATCAAAAGAAAAAGAAAAGAACCAAGGATTAAAATCAGGTACTCCTTTGAAATCTAGAGTAAAAATTGTGGAAGGGACTACCCAAGTGCATTGCTGGTATTAAGTACATATGCATCAGAAGAGTAAAATATTTTCTTGGTGGCTTTTCACACTCAATGATTACTGGAGAAATACTCTGATAATAGCATAAATTCTGATAAGCAGTCGTAACTCACTTGCACTGAGAAGCCACTGTACAATGGAATTTAAAAAGATGCACAAAATTAGCACAAAACAGTTGAGGTGGACTCAAGTATGAACTCATTCAATAGTAGGCTTCAGAATAATGACAGGTTTTAAGTAAAGTTTTAGTTATGCCTTATTTCTAAGATGTACTGAAGTGAATAAGACTTTACTTTTTGTCTGATATTTAGCTTAATGCACACACTCAACACTCCATATGAATAATGAAAATTTATGTGATGATTAATGCTATTTTAGATGAACAGTTTATGTGTCAGATTGCATAAATTCTGAGGACAAGTTCTGTTGAACGTTCTGATGATTAAGTTCTGAAGAATCTATATCAGAATTTGTGTGAAGAATTACAGAAATAGCCATTCACTTTTCGAGTTAAGAAATCAAGTTCTGATGACTGTTAAGTTCTGATATAAGTCTAAGTTCTGATATTAAATTCTGATTCTTTACTTGACTTATTTATGGATAAAATTTATAAACAGTCTCAGTTTAAACCAGAATATGTTGAAGAGGAAGATTAACAGTCACTATATTTAGGGATAGTGGTACACGTACATGCACAGTCATTTTTCCTTGCTTCTTGTGCGCATTAAACCATGTTTTATCTTTCCGATGACTATTTTTCTTTTTCCAAGTCTAGGGAGACGAGGTAGAATTAATTCTACCTGTCAGCATTACATTCCTTGCGTCTCCTGGCATTCTCTTGTCTATATAAACACCCACTTCACATCAGCCTATACATCAATTCTTTTATCACAAACTCACCTTCATTTTCTTTATATCAAAAACACCATGGTCAATTACAATATGTTTTTGAACTATGAAACATTCAACATGGAGCTGAGCTGTGAAGCCTGGCAGCAGGAATGGCACGTCACTGCCATCCTGATGAGATATGGGACTCAGTTCCCCAGGAGGTACTCACCCATCTCTTGTTCTTCTACATGGACTACCATCGCCATCTGGAGCGATTGGAGGAGGAAAGGCGGGAAGCTCTCCGCCAGCAAGAGCGAATCATCAGACTCGCTATTCTATTTGTCGAGAGTAGGAAGAAGAAATAACTTATTTTCTTCTTCCTGTTTTTCTTTATCGTCAGCCTTGCCCTGCTTCTTGAGTTAGGACTAAGGTTGTTGATGTTATGTTTAGAAGCTTAGGACAATCTTGTAAAGCTCTGATGTAATTTAATTTTCATGAATGTATCCTCTTGATATATTAATGGAATTTCCTTTTTCTTTGCAAGTTTTTGTCTCTGAGATGTTTGTAACTTAAGTGCACTGATAAATCCTGATATATCCATGTTCTGATGACCATTTCTATTTTAATTTAAATTAAGTTCTGATCTTACAATTTCAGTACTTATTTACTTGACTTATTTTGGTCATTCTCATTCTTGAATTTTTCTCAGAATATTGGAGTTGCGGTGAAAAATAATTCAATAAGTGGGAACAGTTTAAATTTTGAATTAAAACTGATTTACCTCGATTAATGGAATTACTGGGTAAGTGGAACGGTTTTTCCTCGAAAAACTGCAAGTGGGTAAGTAATGATTACTGTTTTCCCGTGCCCATTAAATATTCATTATTGCTACATGTCTGACAGGTGTCCAACGGTTATATTTTTTTACCTAGTATAAGTAAGAGAGAGAGAGAAGATTATACAATCTTTTATTTACTTTTTCAACTTTATCTTTCTCTTTGCTTTTACTCTCTTTCATCTCCTGACGTTGGTTTTTCATACAGACAATTTATCAAACACCTAACAGGCACTCTTAAATCTCGATTTTTCTCATGGCACTTAAGGATTTGATCATTGATGGAGCTAAATTTGTTCCAAACAACTATGCTGCAATTCTCGATCATGCTGAAGCTCCATCTGAGTTACATTTTGTGCAAGATCTTCTTACACACAGTGAAATCGGGTATGCATTGACCCATCCTTCAACCTTTTCGAGCCAACAAGTTCTGACATTTTGGCGGACTGGGCACTTTGATAATGGTGGTACACATGGTACTCCCAGTTAGAGGTGGCCAGACGGCCGGTTTAGCTCGGCACGGACGTTAACCGGCTCACCAAATATTCCTCTGAGTCGGCTCGATGCGTGCCGGTTAATAATTCGGCACTAACCGGCTGAAGACACGAACCGAATACGAATAAGCTTTTCAGAATTCGTAGGAAGACCGGCATGGCACGTAACCGGCCCGTATAACTCGCCAACGAACCGTAGGTGCTGTAATTCGTGAACCGGCCCGGCACGTGGTGAATTATTCAACTGCCTAGTTGGTGCATTTCCTTTTCTGCTTCAGACAGTTATTCTTTGAGATTCAAGACCTGTAAATTATCATAAAATAGGTATCAAGCTATGAAATATCTAATTAATGAAATAACCAAAGATTTGACAATTTAGCCTTTTCCTTAATAAAGTAATATTTGAATAATTATTTAGGGCTCAATTGTTTACTGATTCAACTATATTACATCTTTTTCCTTTTAAATCTTTATTTAAGTTCAATATTACACAAAATCATAACTATTTAACTTGTATATTCCGTGTGTATATACAACTTTGTTTTAAAAAAATAATAATTTTGTTTTAATTATTTTATCAAATAAAAATAGGAGTAGTAAAAGGTGGGTTTGTACTTTTAATTATTTGCAAAGTTTATTTGTACAAATTTAAAAAACAAAACAAAAGAAAAAATCAAAAAAAAAAGTAAACAGAAGTTGTCTGCCACTTCTGTGTCAATCAAATCGAGAGTGTAAACAGAAGTTATTCGCGGTTATTCGCCTGACTTGACCGCCGACTCGCCGGAATCGTTTAATTCGTTTAATTCGCGAGCCGTTTACGGCTTCATATTCTGTCAACTCGGCACGGCACGGCACGGCTCGTGCAGTTATACGGGCCGTTCACGAATTCATTGGCTGTTGAACCGGACCGCCGGAAATTCGGCCCGGCACGGTCGGCCCGACCGTGTGGTCGGCTCTACTCCCAGTATTGTTTTCGAAGTGGATGATTCTACTCATGTGGTAACTCCTGGTACAATTCGAAAGGCCCTACATTTACCAGAAGGATGTACTTTTTCAACCCCAGAGGAATCAGCTCTTCAAGAGTTAATGGCCAGTTTGGGGTATGAGCAGAGTTTGGCTAAGCTTGGGCAGTTGAAACGGGCTCATATCAGAAATGAATGGAGTTTCTTCTTCGACTGCATCACTAAAGCTTTTGGGAATAAGTGTTCCAACTTTGATGCAATCCCTATAATGAGTCAGCACATCGGGTATGCAATCATTAACCAAACTCATTTCAATTTTGCAAATGCTGTGATAGGTTTTATTGGGGATAGGATGACAGAGGATAGGAATGTAGTTTACTTTGCTAGATTCTGTCAGCTTATATATAGTTTTTGTTGTGCTGATGAACCCCAACTTGCTGGTACCTTAACTCCACCTTTCAAAATTGCAAAACGAGCCTTTAATGACTTGGTAAATGCTGATCTTAAGAAAAAGGTGGTTAGACCTTTACAGATTCCTCAGTCTGTAAAACAGATCTTGGTAAACGCTGATCTTAAGAAAAAGGTGGTTAGACCTTTACAGATTCCTCAGTCTGTAAAACAGATCTTGGTAAATGCTGATCCTGACCCCTATAGATCTGTTTATTCTGATGTCCAACCTACCACAACATCCCAAACACCACAACAACCATCAGAACATACCACTCATACTACTCAACCATCCCTCAGAACATATCTCAAATCATATCTCTCCACTTCACAGACAGCTCAACCCTCATCCTCAGCACATACTGTGAAGCCTTCATCTTCCAAGCCTAAGAGGACAAAGACTGTTCTTCAAACAACTCATAAGAGAAGGAGGATTGTTTTGAGAGATGAATCTGACAGTGAGGAACAGGTTTCTACTTCAGACCCTGTTGTTCAAAAAGCTGAGAAAGTTCATTCTCAGAAGGATTCTGGAATTGGGGGATCTAAGCTTCTCAAAAGGCTTAGAAAAATGACTTCTCCTGAAACTCCCAAGGAATCCCCATCTTCAAAGAGATACAAGAAACAGAGAGCTAAAAGGCCAGTTTCAGATGATGAGGAAATAGCAGCTAAGGAAGGAGATCAGGAATCTCTGATCTCACAAGAATCAGAATCTGCTAAAGCCACTGCTTCTCCATCAACTCCAACTCAGGAAGCTGCTGAAAAGGCCAACACACCATCTGTGTCTCCTGTTCAAAAGTCTGTACCTCCTGTTGATCCAGGCACTTGAAATTGATATTCAGAACCTGGTTGTGTCTGAAATCCTTTTCTTAGAAGCTCCAACAACAACTAATCCATCAACAACACCTGTTACTGATGCTGCTCAAACTCCAGAATTATCTACTACACCTTCTCTGCATCTAGATGATGATGATCAGAATATAGGTGAGCATCAGGATTTGGCTGTTGATCAGAACTTGGAACCATATCAGCAACTAGAAGATGATGTTGAAGCCTCAATTGCTTCGCATACTGTTGTTTTGTCAAAAGATGTTGATTCTGTAAGTTCTGATGCTGCAAATGCTGGAGATACTGGTGATGCTGCTCCAAAAGCAGATACTGATGAAGCAGGTCCTTCAGGACATGCCCCTCAACAAACTGTTCTTAAATCTGAATTAGTTAAGAAATTTGTTATCAGAGAAGCACCAGTACCTTGGAGTGAAACTCCTGCAGGACAGGAGTGGACGAAGGAATGGAACTCAGTTACCTGTGCTCCATCTGCACAGCATCTGGCTGAGCACTTGACAAAAGCTGATTAGATGTTAAATACTGATGATTTCAAAACACAGCTTAGAGTCACTGCATTGAGTACTAACATCTACAAAGTCTTCATTCTACTACTCATGCAGAGTTACATATTCTTAGGGAAGAATTAATGAAGCAAGAACAATTTCAGAAGATTGATAAGAAAAAATTCTTCCAACCTACCTTTGACAGAGTTGCTTATATTGAGAAGACTCAAGAGAACCAACAAGCTCAGATTGATGATATTCTGAAAAATCAAGCTTCTCAGCAATCTCAACTTAATGAAATCCAAGCCTCAGTGGAATTGCTTGTCAAAAAGGGGAAGAAAGTAATTAAGTCCAAATGCAAAACTGATAAGAGACTGAAGGGGAAGGATGATGAAAAAGATGATCAAGGAAACTCTGGAATGGGTAGAGGTCATAGTCGAGGTAGAGATTTCTCATAAAGAAAAGCTGAAATCACAAGTCAAGGGACAAGTTCTGATGCTGGAAAAAGAATTAGTTCTGCTACTGGTAAAAGGATAAGTTCTGATGAACTTTTAGATCTTGATGAAGAAATGTCAAGACAGTTATTTCTTCAGGAAAATCCAGGAATGGACTTGGAGAGTCTAATGGAAGAAGAAGCCAGACTTAAATCAGAAAAAGTCACATCTAAATCTGAAGCTTCTGGTAAAAAGACACTTCCAAAACTCAAAGGCATTGTGATAAAAGAAAGGACAAATTCTGAAGCAATCATGGCTAAATCACAACCGCAGATAGATCCAAGGTCCAAGGGCAAAGAAAAAGTTGGTGAACCTATCAAGGTTTATGTGCCTCCTGTGAATGAAGATATTACTGATGAAGATGATGATCTTGCTCTAACTTTAAGAAGAGTTCTTAAGACAACCTCTGACATGGCTCAAGTTGTTCAGAGTCAAGAAATAGTAAGTTCTAATATTTCAAAGAAGCAAGTAACCTCTGACATAGCTCAAGTTAACTTGATATCAGAAGATAAATCAAAGACACTCCTACCAGGATTCACTAAAGCAAAACAGATTCAACCTTTGAAGACTGCTGCAAGTGGTTTTGAAGCAAGAGTGGTTACTGGAAAGGAAGCAAGAGATAAAACTAGATTGGGAAGTGCTGATGAAAGAAGAATACAGAACACTACCAATGATCCAACTTCCTTAAGTGAACCAGGTATTGGAGCAACTCCTGAAAGATTGAATCAATTGGAATCTGTACAAATGGTTTACCATACCTACTTAAAAGAACACATCTTGTTGTATTTCATGACAGATGGTAGGGTTTATCATATAAGGGAAAATGCCATTCCACTGAAGTATTTTGAAGAACTGGAGCATTTATTATTCTTACTTCGAGTAAATGACAGAATAACTGAAAGTGCTGCAAACTATTTGAAGAATCAGATTCAGAGACAGAAAAGACTTTATTATGTTAAGTCTGACAACACATATCTTCCAAAGTACAGAGATCACAAGGGTGATATAGTTGAAATGAAGCCCAACACTGCTAAGATTATAACTACCTTTCTGGGTTACAGGGCTGTGGAATTCAATCTAGAGTCTGATAAGGCATATTTGATCAGACTGGATCAGGATATAAGAAAAGCTAGAATTAATGATCTCAGGGCTGCAATCTTTCAAACTGGTGAAGATACTGCAGAACTTAAAGATGCTAAAAGGAGGATGATTGATGAACTCAGATATGCTGAGAGATATTTATTGAAGAACTATCTCAGAACAACTCCTGACATCAGAGATATCAGAAGATGAAGCCAAGTCAAGATCTACAACTACTTAAATTCTGATATTTGTACAGACTGAAGTTGTTATCAGAAGTTAAGGATTGGTAAAGCTTTAAGGACTGTAAGTTGTAGTTATCTAGTCTAATTCTCATGCATTTGTACTTCATGTTTTTGACATCATCAAATATCTGTTAAACATGTATATTATGCTAATTTACAAGTTGGGGGAGATTGTTAGATATATTTGATAATGTCATGGCTAATATGATTTATGTTTAGTTTTCAGATCTTACTTAAACAGGATAAATCAGTACTTACTGAAAGTCAGGACTTAAGGATATTAGTACTTATATTATCAGAAGATAATCATCAGAAGATGGATATCAGAACTTAAGTACTGAAGGACGTTCAGATAAGGACAGCAGCTGATTAAAGGAAAGAAGATCGAGATAAACATAAGAAGAGATATGCATAAAGAAGGAATTCTATGAAGAATAGAATACTTGAAAGAAAAGATATCTGATTGATAAATTTTAGGAAGCAGAATTATATTCCATATCAATTAGCGATTATCTTGTAACTGTGTAGTATATAAACACAGACATAGGGTTTACACTAAAAGTGTTATCTTATTCGAGAAGATTATTCATTGTAACCCTAGCAACTCTCGTGATATTTGTTCATCACTGAGAGGTAACAGTTCCATACTGTAACAGAGTTTATTGTTTCAATAAAGTTTGTTTTCTGTTACTTGAGTTATTAAAGTTCGATTTGATTGTACTATACACTGTATTCACCCCCTCTACAGTGTGTGTGTGACCTAACAATATACCTAATTTTAAATTCTTAAAACAAGCATATATAATCCTTAATTGAAATAGTGAGAAAGAAACAGAGGGTACAAGAGAAAGACATAGAGACAAAGTCTCTGAAGCTAATTAGAGAAAGGGAGAGAGAGAGGGATGTTAACCAGGTGAAAGAGGGGTTGTCAAGGTAGAGAAAGTAAGAGATTTTAAGTTTTTAATGTTATAATTAAAAAACTGCAGCACAATATTGACCGAAATATCGAACTATGTATTGGCTGGTCTTTACGACGTGGTAGCATGGCAAGGATCGGTTAATTATAATTTGGATTTCTAATCGTATTAATTGATCATTTTTCTTTTAATCTTTTAACAACTGCTCAACAGTCAATATAATTGGTCGGAATAAGATATGTCAATGGTTAATCAACCAAATTTAACTGCGATTATAATAATCGGTCAGTAAAAATAGATCATTAATTCCTTTGTAATTCCGATTGATTGTAAATATTAGTCGTTTTCTTCCCATTTATATATTGGTTCGGTTAGTATTGTGCGGTCGGAAATGACTCTATTTCTTGTAGTGTAAGTAGGTGTATCACATTATTTATTTAATAAAAGTAAAAAAGATATATATAAGAGCCTATTCCTGTTAATATAATTTAGTAGATGCGATATGCAATACCAGAACATCTAAGTAGTTTGAACTTAATTTTATAAGGACATGGCAAGCGGAAAATAATTTAATTAAGTATTCAGTGTTTATGACAGAATAGATTTTTCACAAAGTATGTGAAAGAATCATTATTTTCTGTCAGGAAATTAGCTTTTCGAAACAAATTTACTAACTTTATCACAATTGCCCTTTCTCCTTGTATTGTGAGCCCTAACTTTTAATTTCTCAAAATATTTGCAGAATTATCTATAATATATTATAATAGACGAAATATTAAAAGTTTGATAGTAGGTCGGTACTTACTAAAATTACTTAATTACCCTTACTTAATCTGAGTATATTCTTAATCAAATTATATTAAAGTCATTAAAAAAGACTACTTCAAATTAAAAATTTGATAATTGGTCGATCGTACAATGCTTGCTAAATTTACTTAAATGTCCTGACTTAATTAATTTCAAAAACTGTTTTTTAGAAAATTTATACTATACTATGATAGACAAAATATCAAAAGGTTGGTAGTCGGTCTGTACTTACTGAAATTACTTAATTTAACTTACTTAATTTTACTATATTATAATTTAACTTATATTAAAGTCGTTAAAAAATGTCTACTCCAAATTGAAAATTTGATAATTAGTCTATCGTACAATGCTTGCTAAATTTATTTAAATGTCCTTACTTAATTACTTTCAAGAAAAAATTATATATTACTGGGAAAATGATAGAGACCTTAAATATATTTACCAAAATTTTTCCTGAATACTGTTGTGTCAACTTTGTAATTACTAAATTTCCAAATAATAATATGGACCATACATATATACATATGAGTCCCCAAATTAAAATGCGTCACATATTTGTTCTGTCATTTAATAAAAAATTTGGATAATAAATTTGGGATACCTAACACTACTCACATTACTTTTCATTGTTAATCCATGACAACACAACATGAACGGCTCTAACAAATCTACGATCACGCATAACACTCGTTTTCGTCTTCTCTCCTGTATTCAAACCTTTCCATTTCACAACACTAACCTTTTAATTTCTCGAACATAATTCGAATTTCAGTTTAGCTCTCCAAACAATATGCGAGAACAATTTTATACCTATTTTCATTCAATTACATTTTATTAATTAAATCTATCTATTTATAATTAATAACTTTTATTAATAACAAATCTCTTTTTAAGTAATATTTTGGTTTCACTTATTTTTTATTTCTACCAACTTTTGGTTTCAGCTTTTATGATTCATGTTATAATTCTAAGTTTATTGTTTTTATTTTTGTTATTCTTATATGACTTATAATTCTATATATATTATTTTTGGGGAATTTACCAAAAATACTAGTTTTTGTAAAATTATTTGCGGTTTTACTAACTTCTGAAAAGATTTGAAAAAATACCATTTTACTCTGAAAATATTTACAAAAATACGATGTTGTATAATAGGTTGTAATTTAGTGTAAATTGTGTAACTGTTTTAGGTTGCATTTTATGTTACATTTTATGCCGTAAATATGATTTCAATTTACGGTTTCTTTTTATAATTTCAAGTTGCAAATGTGGTTGCAAAAATGATTGCAAGTATTTTGCAAATATTTTTAAAAAGTGATAGTATTTTTGCAAAAATTTTGTAAAACTTGGGTATTTATGAAAAAATCCTTTATTTTTACCCATTTTTTGAATTTTATAAGCCATACTTTTTTATTTTTTTATTGGTTTGAATCCTGTTTTTAATTATATTTTAAAATAAATAGGTTCATATATTAGCCCAACTAAATAGGTTTCGAAAAATATAAATCACGATCAAGTAAATAGGTCATGTGTTTAAATTGAAATATTTTAATTTAGAATACTTAATTTGTTGGTGAAATTTCATTTTAAATAAAATAGTATGGATATTATAAATACTGTATTTTGATTTCACCCCTTAAAAATAATAAAGATTGTTCAAACCTTATTATGATTACAATTCTATATCAGTAGAACTCTAAATTATTTTTTGGTAGATACTTGTTTAGTACGGTTACGCTGTATTTGTGTTTGACCCCTAGATTTTTATTTCATATAGATTTTTATGTTATTTTTTAACAAAATATAGATTCCTGGAATCATATTATAATTATGATATTTCTATTTTCCCTCTTTTATTTTTATTAAAATAATAAATTAGAATCATTTGTACATTGTAATTAATAAGGGAATCCATTTTTAAGGGTACTTTGGTTTCACCATTTTCGGTTTTACGAACTTTAATTTCACCCCTTTTAAATGTTACTATAGCTCTAAATATATGATTATTATTCTTTTTTTATTCCTATATGACTTTCTATATGTAATATTTTCCTTTTTTATTTTTATATACCAAATATTTATATTATTTTTATATAAATGGAATCGTATATATATAATGTTTTAGTATTTAATTACTTATACATCAAAATTATATATAATAATAATATAAAAATATATTACTACTAAAAGACCCGTGCATAGCAGCACTGCATCTCCCGGTTTTTAAACTATTTTAAAATAAACGGCTCATATATACCTTATTTTGATCAACTAACTGAGTAATTAAAGATTGTTCAAACCTTATTATGATTACAATTCTATATCATAATAAGAAATATACCTTATTTTGATCAACTAACTGAGTTGTGGAGGCATTAGACGGATGGATATAGTAGACACTTGATCGATCTTGATTCGTCTGATTAGTTGCAGTTTGATTTGTTTGTGTATTTATTATTTGCTTTGAATTAAGCAAATAGTTTGCAGGCTATTGCGTGAGCCCATAGGGTTTACCCAGTGCGCATCAAAGGGTAGCGGCTGCGGGTTACCTACGATAAAAAAATAATGTTTAAGAGTAATTTTGATTGAAAAAAAAGTAATTTTGACAAATACTTAGTGTTCAAACAATTGACAAGAAATGAGGACTGATCCGTGATTTAGAACAGAATTTCTCAACAAAGAAACACAATCAGATAACAAGAAGTATTCGCAGATGTTGAACACTCGTCAATCACCAGAATTTAGTGATTAGGTTTTAGTACTCAATTTTCCGACGCAAGGATAATGATAGAATATCCGGAATTACTGGATAACACGAAAAATAAATGCAAACAGACAATCAATGTATATATCAGAAATTACGCATATAGCTATCCATAAAACGAAGAATTAACTCAAATTCAACAATCTATAATTGATCGAATGAACCTGAATTTGTATACGAATAGTAATTATGCAGGAATAACAATGAAACGTCGAAGAATGATGAATAACTAAGAAATCGCCAATAGAATCGTCTACACGGGGTCTGATACCATGTTATCTTTTCTGAAAGTAAAAATCTCATCGAAGAAAAGAGAAGAAGTAATTACAATGTGTGTTCTTGATTACACATATACACAGATCTATTCAAAACTAATAAAAATGGAGGAAAAGTTTGTTATTCTAACTTAACAGATGTCAGCTCTGTATTGGACTATGAGAATAGTCTAGAAGGCTTGAACTTTGCTGATGTGAAGGTCTTAATATGTCAATAAACATTCTTTTGGGGCAGAAGTGGTAGGTTATATAATATATAAACATATTATTAAGCAGGTAAACCTGATTCAAACACATGCAAAGTTTTTACCAGCTGCAGGAGAATTAGCTTAGACGCGGGTTGAATTTGTCTCAAAATCATTTGCTGAATACATTGCAATTTGAATATCTGCTCAGAAGCTGACTAGTTAGCTATATTGTTATTAACATTGAAAAACATACTTGAGTTACTTGGTTTTTTCATTATTGTTTCTTGAGGAAACTAGAAGCAGTGAACCTGATACATTTAAAAACTAGTTAAAGATGATCTATTGGATAGACTTTCAACCAAGTTATGTCACAACAATAAATATAAATAAATAACAGATGCCAATTACATATATAGTTTTACTACTTCTCTGTATCTTGAATATGTCAGTGCCATAGGTAAGCAATTTTGTATATATTTTATCCTCTCTGTCACACTTTCCCTGGTAGAAGTTTTCTATATAAGCCTTGGACAAGATCCATATCTTTACAACTCAACTCTCAGAACTCATCATTTGGTCTCTTAGCATTTTTTTTAACCAAAAGTTTTCAAATATGGATTCTTCAAGGGGCTCCAAACTTGTTTTCATATGTTTAATTGTAAGTAGTATGACTTGCTTTGTTGCTCTGGCCACTGATAATAATCCTCTTCAGGATTTCTGTGTTGCTGATGCAAATAGCCCAGGTATATATATATTTTAAATGCATGCATTCTTGACGTAACTACCTCATTTTCATATTATCTGTTGTCTACATTTTACTTGTACACTACAAACATCTGACAGACTTGCTTCTTTTTTCAGTTTTGGTGAACGGACTAGTTTGTAAGGACCCCAAGGTTGTAACCGAAAACGACTTCTTTACTAGCGGATTGAACGTAGCTGGTGACACATCATCCAATAAAGTTGGATCAAATGTAACCACAGTTAATGTTGCTAGGATTCCTGGACTCAACACGCTTGGCATTTCTCTTGTTCGTATCGACTTTGCACCATATGGAATCAATGCTCCACACACACATCCCCGTGCTACTGAAATTTTGACAGTTATCAAAGGTACATTGAGGGTAGGATTTGTCACTTCAAATACAGAAAATCGTCATATCACCAAAGTCCTTAACGAAGGTGATGTGTTTGTGTTCCCGGAAGGTCTTATACACTACCAACAAAATATTGGACATGATAATGCGGTAGTGATTGCTGCTCTTAGCAGCCAAAACCCAGGGGTTATCACCATCGCAAACGCTGTATTCGGAGCCAATCCTAATATATCTGCTGATATTCTTGCCAAAGCATTCCAACTAAACAAAAACACAGTCCAGCAATTGCAGGCGCATTTTGATGAAGCAGATTGATGAACGTATTGGATTTATTATATATTTCTTAATTAAGGCTGTTAAGCCATTGCTCAGTTGTTTAATTACTGTTATTTGACATTGTTGCCTTTAATTTTTATTTGTATCGCCATGTTCTTGTAGTTGTTGGTATCAGCCTTATTAAATAAAATCTCATCGGTGACTGAAGTTATGGCTCTACTTTACTTTAGGAACTCCAGATAATATTTGTTAAGCTTTGACATTTCTTGTGTGCATTTAAAAAGAGACATCTTCTAAATCTTTCTGATGTTGTTTTTCCAAATGTAGTCGATTTAATTAGTTAAGTTCTCTTTAAATAACTAGTAAGTTTCCACTCTCTTCTTATTCTCAACTCTAGGCCAACTAGGTACTTTATCATAGTACAACATATTCATCTCTAATCTTAAACTCTCACGAAAAACAAGTTTAGCCTAATTTTTATATAAATTTAATAAAAATAATCATTTTTCAAAAATTAGCCAACTTTAACATTCGGCATATCCAATTGTCCAAATATATAAGATACAAACTATCATTTGGAGTATTCTATGTATATAGTATACCAAACTGTCAGTAGGGTACCTAATATAAATTGAGATACCCAATTACTTATAGTGGAGTATCCAATTGGCTAAAATTGATCATCGTTTTTAGAATGGTTATTTTGATTAAATTTTTAATAATTGATAATTTTATCATTTTATTCTTTCGATTTTGTGTGTTATGATTTATCTTTTTTTAAGATATCTAAATATGTTAGGAATTAATAGTATGCATAACCATATTTTTGTGATTATAAATTCTTTTTGTAAAGGAAATTGATTATAAAATTTGATCATGTATATTAACATTAAGAGTAAAATATATTTTGCACCACCTAACAATTTACGTTTTTTCCGAATTTGTTCTATTTTATTTATCTTGGCACCTTGTGCCTAAAATATTAATTGTCGGTTCGTTTTACATCTCCGAATCGTTTAGTGTCCTAATTAACTATTACCGAAAAATTGACCATGGGCAAAATTGGGAAAAATATCATTCAAAGTTTAGATAATAACAGAATAAAACCTCATAATTCCAAATTTCAAAAATCAACAACTTTGAAAATGTTATTGAACTCCAACTCTCTGGTGGTTACAGTAACCAGCATAGAGTTCCATAATGAGCACTATCCATTTCTAACATCTAATTTGGTGTTTGGTAATTTTTGAAAGGAAAATGCTAAGGGTACCAAATTGGTTCCCAAAAATAGTTACAAAATGTCAAGTGTCAAATTTTTATTGGCTAAATGAAAATGGACCCCCATGCATTTACATCAAAAGCACCAATTAAATCATTTTAAACTGCCACATCAACCATGACACATCTTTTTTTAACAATTTTTTGTAAAATTTTTTGTGCATCTAGCACTACTCTTTTGAAATTCGGTTGATTTGGGGTTTTGATTACGATTAGGGTTAATTAAATGTTCTTGAAATCAATCTACTATGTCGTGGTGTTAGTGGCATCCAAATCGAGCATGTGAGTAACAGTCGTGAAACTCTCATCGAACCCCAAAAGATTCTATTCAAAATTATTGAAAGATGTAAGGAACTAAAACCTGATTTTAGGGTTTTATTGTTTAAAATTGGGGGTTTAATTTCTAGACATTTTTTATAATTTTTGATATTATAGATAGCTTTCACTTATCATTAGCAATCGATCCATGTATTTATTTGTAAATTTTGTGTTTGATTCAGTAGAAAACGAAGTTAGGATTTTGTGTGGTTTGTTCTCCGTAATATTGGACTTCAATTTTGATTATACAATAATTACGGAATCGGAAAATAAAAGCATGAGTACATGTGATAGACCGTATTCGGGAAAGTTACTAAAAATATAACTAGTTAATCATAAACGAATCTCGTTTTAGTGAGTAGTACTTTTATTATATTTTTCAAATCATATCATACAAGATAAATTTGAAATTTTATAATTAATTTTTATATGAATAAAATTGATATATCTTAATATCTGTATGGTTGGATCATTGAAAAATATTTCTTTTTTAAAAAAAATATTTGCTTACTAACGACCGTCGCAAGTTATTGTGCGCCGAAAAATTGAGAAAGGTTGAATTTACCGCCAAAAGTTTGGCAAAAATTTCAAATTTACCGCTTCCGCCGATTTCAGTTGTAAGTTGGATGATCTTAACTTTTCTGTCATAAGTTTCCTGTCGTAATGGAAAGTTCAAATCGACGTAATTTTCAAATAACGTTGTATGAATTTCCCTTTTTTTAATGTCTAATGCCAAATTTTAATTATGAAATATTATTCTTGCGACGATTTGGTTTTCCGTCATAAAAAATTATCATAATCTGACATAAAGTGGCGTACCCAATTATTTCGTCGCAAATTTTCCATTACAAATGAACTCTTGTAGTGTGGTGAAAAGAGCTTTCTGATTCTACCATTGCACAAACTAATGTTAATAGTCAATTTGGACGAAATATGGTCAAAAAAGTTCAAATTAAAACAACTAATATTTAGGTTCAAGGTGCCAAAATTTAAATAATATATAACCATTTTAAAAAAAGGCATATTGCTATGGATGCAAAATAATATTTACTCTAAAATTAACTTTTAATTTTTTTTCATGCACCGTAAGTTTAAAAACCCGAAATCTATATTCGTGATGTCTAATGTTAGTGAGTAAATCACATAATAATAATCATACTTAGACGTCGATTTTCTTAAAATTATTAGAATTACAATTTTTCAAAATATTGATTGAATTTTTAATCTAATGTTTTCGTTTCCCAGAAGCACATAAAAATCAATCTTACATGATGTAGCACTAAAAAAATGTTATCAAATATTACATGTAATGTACCTTCAGGATAAGGATGATACTTAAATCGTTAATTGTATATATTACACCTCGAAGTTGAATTTTAGTACAATACTGTGAAAGATCAAAAAAATTAATATTGAAAATATTAAAATCACAATTATCTATATAAATGTACCTTAAATACCTTAAATTGAACTAGGTTTGTTATATTAGGTAAGACTTCCATGATTCCCTTCACCTTGCTGGTTTATTAGTAACTTAATAAGCAGCCAGCGTTCTTTTGTGGCAGCAATGGTATGTTACAAGTATATATAAACTTATAAGCAGGTAAAATTGATTGAAATACATGCAAAGTTAATTACACGTGGGTTGAAATGTCTTGAACTCATTTTGCGGAATACATTGCATTTTGAATATATGCTCAGAAGCTGACAGTTCGCTATTTTATTAATAACATTAAGAAACAGATTGAGGTGCTTGGTTTTTTATTATTGTTTCCTGGGGAATACTAAAAGCAGTGCACCTAATAAATTTAACAATTAGTTAAAGATGATCTGTTGGATAGACTTTTAACCAAACTATGTCATGCACATATATATAATTAAAATAACAAATGCCAGATACTTAGTTTTACCACTTCAATTCTCGACCGAATTGCCATTTTTACTACTTCCGGTATCTTGACTGTGCATAATTTATATAATTAAATCAGACTCATTCTTATTACATTGACTATGTCATGCAAGCAATATATGTGTATCTTTTATCCTCTCTGTCACACTTTCCCTCGTTAAAGTATTGTATATAAGCCATAGACAATATCTATGTCCTCACAACTCAACTCTCAAAGCTCATTATCTGTTCTCTAAACGTTTCTCCAACTCGTTTATACATATCACAATTATATCCAAAAGTTTGAAGATGGTTTCATCAAGTGGCTCCAAAGTTCTTTTTATATGTTTTGTTATAAGTAGTATGACTTGCTTTGTTGCTCTGGCGACCGATAATAATCCTCTTCAGGATTTTTGCGTTGCTGATGCAAATAGCCCAGGTATATATATTTCATGCATGATTCACATATTTAACTAACTCACTTTGTTGTTCACTTTGAAAAATATAATTCTTTTTTCAGTGTTGGTGAACGGACTAGTTTGTAAGGACCCCAAGGTTGTAACTGAAAACGACTTCTTTACTGGCGGATTGAACATAGCCGGTGACACATCATCCACTAAAGTTGGATCAAATGTAACTACGGTTAATGTTGCCAGGATTCCTGGACTCAACACTCTTGGCATTTCCCTTGTTCGTATTGACTTTGCACCATGGGGAATCAATGCTCCACATACTCATCCACGTGCTACTGAAATTTTGACAGTTATCAAAGGTACATTGAGGGTTGGATTTGTCACTTCGAATCCAGAAAATCGTCATATCACCAAAGTCCTTAACGAAGGTGATGTGTTTGTGTTCCCAGAAGGTCTTGTACACTATCAACAGAATATTGGACACGATAATGCAGTAGTAATTGCTGCTCTTAGCAGCCAAAATCCAGGGGTTATCACCATTGCTAATGCTGTGTTTGGAGCCAATCCTGATATATCTGCTGACATTCTTGCCAAGGCTTTCCAACTAAACAAAAACACAGTCCAGCAGCTGCAGGCACGATTTTAAGCAGGTGAACGTATTGGATTGGTTATAATTAATTCTTATGGCTGTGAAGCCATTGTTCAATTATTGTTTAATTACTAATATTTGACATTGATGATTTTGATATTTCATTGTATCGCAATTTGCTTGTTGGCATCAACCTTAAATAAAAATATCAGCGGTGACTAATTGTGTTTTATATATCTTGGTTAATTGCAAGCCTCAAAACTTTGAGGTTTTACCATATCATTGTGATATTGGAGGCTAAGACAGCCTCAATGACATCTCATTCAATATGATCACATGTTTCTTTTTCTTACTTTTTAACTTCTACTAAAACCTAGGAAGCACGAGTGCGTGTGCGTGAGTGCGGGTGCGCGATACGGGGATACGAGAATTCGGCAAAAACTTAAAGCTTTAGTCTAAAACTTAAGAAGGCCTTTATTAATAAAAAACTTAAAAAGGCCTCATCAGTCTCATAACCGGTCAAGACAATTTTTGTGATTATCCGATTAGAATGAAAGCACTTCATTCAAATGTATTTGCTAAAAACATCTCACATCAATCTGTTTGGCATGACTTGTGCAATTTAAGTGTTGATAGAATTGCTTCTTGTATTGTTGTCACGCCAGTATTGAGGAAACCGAATGTATAAGGTAAGTACCTTTATGAAATGTGGAATTTTCATAGCCAAATCAACTTTGGTCTTTCCCTTCTCCGCGGCCTTTTCTGCCCGAATCTTTAGGAGTAAGGCCTCTTCTTTAGGGGTTAGCGTGATAACCCCGTCCTCGTCAACTAGGGAGGATGGTTGTCCCTTTTCGGTGAAACCAGGTGGCGGTGAATACTCATGAATTTCCGTCATAGTCTTCCCAACTTGTAACTCTCGTATGTCCCACGGACGGCGCCAAATGTTACGCCCAGATCCTTCGGTCGCGTGAACAGGCTTCGGCTGTATTGAAGATGACTTCGGTCGTACCTGAAAGTGAAGAGAATGCGAGGGTTTGTACCCCCGATTCACCTCCGGTGTGAGAATCAGAATCTGGCTGTAAAAATAGGATAGTAATACAAGAGAAGCAGAGTGTTGAGAATGTGTCTCCCTTGTCTTACTTCACAAGGGTTTTTATACCCAATCCTGCGGTGAATGCCGATCCGTTACAAATCATTACAGGAGGGAGGGAAAAGGGGGCGCTATGTCCCTTGTTCTGTCCAACGGTCCGCGAATAGTGGGCCTCGGCCTGAGCTTCCGTAGGCCTTCGTTACGCGGGCCTGGAGGTCCTTCGGCCCAGTAGCACAACCGCTTAATGGGCCTTCGTTCGATGGGCCTTATTGGGCCTATAACCAACAGTTCCAAACACTATTCCTCTTAAGAACACGAAACACTAACCGAGCACTAAATATTTTATCCGCTAAAAATTCGAAAGAATTTTTACTTTAGTGATTATCGTATTCAACCCCATCTACGATAATTCGGGACCTAACAATTGGTATCAGAGCTTATTGATTAATACAAAAATTAGGATCCCTAAATAAATTTATCTTATTAATTTTTCATTTACATAAATTTATTTAGTAAAGTTGATTTAAAAATTTATTTTATAAATTTAATTTAAATAAGTTTATTTACGAACTTAATTTAAATAAATTTATTTTGTAAATTTAATTAAATTAATTTACTATTTAAATTTTAGTAATTTAAATTTTTTAATTTAAATTTATTTTCATTTTCTAGCTACCAGTTTGGTTAATTATTTAAGCAGCCAATTATGTTTTTTTGGGGCTGCCATTTTCTTTTCAAATAAAACATGTACATTTGTTAACAACTGGAAAGGTTTTGGTAATTCAAGTCTGCCAATCACTTCGGAAAGCTTCAGGTTATCAAATTCACTCCTGATTTGCACGCACAAAAAAAAGGTACACTAGCATGGGTCTTGAATGGCGACCACGCGAGCTGTTGAACTGGGAAACACGCATTAGTCGCCCACGTGCGGGGCTTGGCAGCTGGAAGTTTATCGCGCGTCTACACAGTCACGCGCGCGGAGAAGATGGCTGTCAAACGGAGCAGCCTCAGAGCCTAACTCTACTACTTTAGTCGCCATACAATCGATCGCCACAGAACAAAGGCCTCCTCCTACTGATAAGATCACCACAGCCGAGTTGCTTTTATTTCATTGCACTACTACACACCAATGTTATTTGATCGCCATAGAATAAAAAAAACGGCGTACACGAACTCCATTACGATCACAGTTATACAGGGATACCCTTGTCGCCACAGCCTGACTTAGACTTTATGTAGCCCCTTAATTATTATTTTTAATTTATTTGTTTTTCTTTAAAAATTTAAGATTCTTTAATTTAAATTTTTCTTAGATAATAATTTATATTTTATTTAATTTTTAAGAAAATTCGAAATTCTTGAAAATTAGATTTTATGTAAATATTTCTTTTTCATTAATTTATTTTCTAAGAAAATTAAATATATTAGTAATTTAAATTTCTCTTAAATATTAAATTAAGGGTACTCAAGTGTTGGTAGACTCAGGATTCCTCCGGGCTTTTAATGTGGATTAAGAATAGTGGTTGTGGATGTCAGAGAGACTAGTGGGGACAGACAAACATCTCAGTTACATACAGTATAGTTGGAACCTCAGGAGAGAATGTAAGAGTTACTGATAGCTGAATCAGAAGAACCTCAGGTAGTAGTACTTGAGGGACTGGACATCAGGGCAGTGTTTCACTTGTCCGGGAAGTTTAGTCGCATTAGATTCACAAGGAGTACATAAGCTACATCCAAGGATCAAGCCTATATATCCCGAAGCAGTGATTCTTACAGATTCAATTCAAGGGGTGATTACAAGACTGAGGTTGGGACATAAACAAGATTTGATAGCTACAGGTTTGACAAGCAATATGTGTCAAGTAACTATCAGGGGTTTTGCTACAACAGAACAAGAAACTTGACAAACAAGGATGAGTAGGGATTCAGTTGAAGAGTTGAGACAAAGGTGGAATGTTTTCTTAGGGAAGCAGCCAGTCAAAACTTATAATGCACGGGAAAGAGTTGGGATGGATCAGATGACGAATATCATGAATATCTTGCTTTCATAGCAATCTCGGAAGATGGTCCAACTCACATATCTCAGGTTTCAATTTCTTGAACACTGCAATATTTTGCTCTCAATATTTAATGCATGATAAGATCATAGTGTTTAAATGTTTAACACTCGTACAAGCATGATAGCATCACACATAGTTAATGCTGAACTAGTTCACTAGATTGTTTTTCCGGTAACTAGGATTGATGTTTACTTGTGCATGTTACTTTAGATGATCTTAAATATGTGTTTGAATATTTATTGAACATAATTAACTGCTTTAGTGAGATAGATGTTTTCCAGCATATAAGACATCTGTTATTGCTTATTCTCCTGTAACCTATTACAATGTGATTTATTCATTTGATCTGAATTGTTTGTTAAGATGCATTAGTTTATAATTGGATTGAGATAGCTAGATGAGATTTATCAACAGGATTGGACTAGATAGAATTAGTGATATACTTGTTAATTCTGTTTGTTCCATATCATGCCTATATTGCTTAATTCTTATGTGTAATGTTTCTGAATGAATGACATGTATTCCCAATACAATGCTTGCTTATCTTTATGGCATCCAGCATATAAGACATTTGTTATTGCTTATTCTCCTGTAATCTATTACAATGTGATTTATTCATTTGATCTGAATTGTTTGTTAAGATGCATTAGTTTATAATTGGATTGAGATAGCTAGATGAGATTTATCAACAGGATTGGACTAGATAGAATTAGTGATATACTTGTTAATTCTGTTTGTTCCATATCATGCCTATATTGCTTAATTCTTATGTGTAATATTTCTGAATGAATGACATGTATTCCCAATACAATGCTTGCTTATCTTTATGCCATGAATGCATCTCTCAGTACTTGCATTAATTAGAGAAGAAGCATGTTTAGTATTACAATAGGGCAAAGACTGCTAGTCCTCCTTATGTAAGGTTGGAACCATTTTCCCCTAGCCTAGAGACAACTCTGTCAAGGGTATTAAAATGGAGAAAATGGTCAGTCAAAGATAAGGATTAGCATGATAAGGTTGCAACTGTTGTTATCTCTATTTATAATAATATCTCTAATCTATCTGGACCCAAACTGATAAGTTGGGTATCAAGAACTCTTAATCCATATGTGAGTGCAGGACGTAACAGGTCAATTGATTCACATGTATTCTTGGTAATTTGTTTCTCAAGGCATATGATCAGAGAAAGAGCCTCATAGTCAAATATGATTGACAAAAGCTATTCCGTCAATAATCTTTGGAGATGACAGCAAAGGTTTTCATTACGGGACAAGCTATGCAGAAAAGGGATGTCATCATAGATTCAACAATTGTTATCACTAATAACAACTTGGAATCACTGATAACAGTTGAAACAACTTCCTTGCTGGAGAATCAAGACACAAATCCTCTTATCAGACAGTTCTGCATCAAAGGACAAATATGTCAATTCAATGAAGGATTAGTGTCTCATCTGAAGCAGGATGATTGAGAAGCTTGCTCTGATTAAGAGTAAGTTAGAAGCTCTCACCCTTGAACATCAACTCAAGGAACTCTTTTGTGAAAAGGGGTTAGTGAGAGGACTGCCTCATCTTGAATTCAGAAGATGGTAAATGCGAGGCGTGTCAGAAAGAGAAGTCAAAGACAACATCACATCAAGTAAATATATACCTTAGTGATGGTAGTTGACTACTCTTATGAAACAAAGTTGTTGTTCGTGCATTCTCAAGACAAGACATCACAGATGGTGATTAATCATATCAGGAGATCAAACTGGAAGCAACTGTAGAGACATATTCAGCACTAGGAACTCCGTGTCAGAATGGAGTGGTACAAGGGAAGAATCAGAACTTGATTAAAGCTACAAGGGAAATATCAAGCTAATCAAGACTTTCTAAATACCAAAGGGCTGGAGCAGTCAAAACAGTTTGCAGCAAGTAAGATCAAGCCTTGATCTGGATGTATACATGAAGACCACTAATGAGTTAATGGCCAACAGAAGCAAACACTGGATAACCTCAAAGTGTTTGGTGAGAATGTTCTACAATTAGAATATTTTCCATGGCTACTCAGTGGAGTCTACAACCTACAGGGCATTTATGGTTGATCAACAGAAGATGATTGAAAGTCTAAGTGCATAGTTCAACAACTCCATGCTCCAAGCTGTTAAAGGATAAATTAATGGTATTGATGATTCATATCCAAGCAGTGGATTGGCTGTGTTTAAAATAACTCATTATTTCAATGAAGCCAGTCAGCAAGGGTAAGGATTTTTAGAAAATCCCAGCAACAGCTTAGGGGGAGCAATAGAAGGATTAACTAGTCAGACACAATACCACATTGAAAATCAGAGGACACTAAAGAACATATCTGCTGAGACAAAGGGTTTGATGTCAATATTATTCCCGGAGTCTAGTTCTTAAGTGATCCAGTTAGTGGAGTAATGATTAGCAGAGCTACTAAGTGTGAATGATTATTTCTCTAGTTTTCTATCTGAAGAAGAAACTAAGAAAGTTATAAAAGCTCTGATAAATCCGGATTGATTGGGTGATTGCAAAATAAGATGAACTCAATCAGTCAGCAAGCAGATTATAGGGAAGCTGGTATCCAAACCAAATGACAATATTGTAATTGGTACAAGGATAACCAGAAGTCAAACTGGATGACAATGGCATTGTTACGAGGGACAAGACCAAACTGGATGCTAGGTTATTATCAGGAAGCAGTATCTAACAGATAGCACCAATGACGAGACTTGAGGATATTACGACATATCAGGCACCTGATGCACATTACACTTGGAATTGGACTCTAGTAGATGTGTACAAGTGCACTCCTGGTTGGTGAGTCAAAAGAGGAAGTCAATGCACCACAGTTCATGGAATTTGCAGTTGCAAACCTATTGGACTACGTATATCTCTTCTTCACAATCTCACTTCAGGTTGGTATGAACTGGTATATTACTCAAGCAATCGCCAAGGACATGGTATGGCACTCTAACTGAAGTTACAGTCTAATATGAACTAGTAGAGTCGTCATATTAATAACTCTCTTATCACTAGGCACAAACATAATGTTATATATGTGCTCTGATATAATGATAATGTTATATGTTGGTCTACTAACAAAAACTTGTGCAAGATTATTTGCTAAGTAATTGCAGAGTAGGTATGGAGGAGCATGTTGGAAAGGTTACAATTCTTTTTGGAATTACTTCAAGCAAGCCATTAGGATAATTCTTTTAGGAGCTCAAGCAAGCCAAAAGAACAATTCTTTTAGGAGCACAAGTAAACCAAAAGGATGATGGCAATACAAGTAAGTTAAGGATCTTTTGAAGATGCAAAATTTGGAAGATTCTAAACATGCCAAGACTACTTACCAACAGAAACCACTAAAGCTTGATCAGTGCAACTCAGATATAATAACAAGATATAGAGGTATGACGAGCTCACTCTTTTACTCAAATGCTAATAGACAACATGTAATGTTCTCAAGATGCCAAAGTGCAAGGTTCCAAGTGGATCCTAGAGAATCTAATCGTATAGCTATTAATAAGATTATTAGATATCTTAAGGGACTATCAACTCTGGGAGTAAAGTACCCTAAAGATATTGTGCTTAACATGTTTGGCTAAATAGATATAGATTACACAGGTTGTAAGAAAGACAGGAGAAGCATCTCTAAAGCTGTCAACTTAAGTGACAGGAGAAGCATCTCGGGAAGCTATCAACTTCGTGGAAGAAGATTGATTTCTTATTATGATAAGAAACAACCTCAAATCCAACAACTCTGTGAACACTCTATGATAAGGCACCTTCACACCAGGTATCAGTTATTTCGAGAGCATGTCTTTTAGTCGAAGAATTACTGACAAAAACATTTATTAAATCACTTGTTAAAGTTAATTTTCAAGATTGGTTTGTAAGTGTGGGATATCATTCATTGCATATTAGTTGGAAATCTCATCTGTAAGGAATTCTTTATATAACTTCACAAGTATTAAATCTTCAATATTTAAAGGACTTGTGAATTTATCAATAATCCAGTACCTCGTACATAGTGCTACTATCTTGACTATCATGAGTACAATGTCATATGCATTTGTGGTAGTTAAGTATTACAGCATTAAGTTTGAATATTAATTTAATTGATTTAAATTATGACTGTAGACAATTTCATTCTATATCAGTCTCATAACTTAAATTATATTAAAATAATATGCAGCATAGTTATTTATATCTTGTACGAATAATTGTGATACTTTTAGTATTAGTGATATTATTTATACTTTTTGTTCTAAGTAATCAATGCTTATTTCTAAAATCACTGATATTGAAAGTTGAAGTATTTTCTAAGTTATGTGTATAAAACTCTCAATATTTTACATGCTTAGAAAGTATTTCTAAAATTACTAATTATCCAAAGAGTGATTGCCATGTATATAAGTCATATATCCTATTGGTGCTTACTCAAGGATAATTATAAATATTTAAGTGCTAGTGTCTAACTCATAGATATTTAGTATTTATTTATTTAATATTTATTTTGGGTTATTTGGATTATGGAAATTGAAGCAATTCAATGATGTTATTTGCTCCATAATTCAAACTAACATAAAATAAATAAGTAGCATGATTGATTATAACTAAATTTGTCAACAATTGATATCTAGGATACTGATTGTAACTTATGTGTTATAAGTTAATTATGAGATTTTGGTATTAGTGAATTTAGTAATGTTTACATCTCAAGAATTCACTGAAATCAGAATCATAATTGTAGTATGATTAGTTGTGTGTAATTTCTTGACTTATATCAATTAATGATATTTAGTTGAGATGTTAACTATGAACTAATTGTGAAGTATTAGTATTTGTGATATTACTTAGAACTCCTCTAAGTAATCAATGCTTATCCTGAGTCACTTATACTAATATAAAAAGTGTAAAAATATCTCTTGAAGTACAACTATGGTCAATGAAGATTTTGCTTTATTAGAAGTAACCATATGTTGTTCACCTAGAATAATCTTTATACTTATTTGTGTTAGGAATATGTGTATTAGTTTGATGATAAGTTAAACAAAACACTTAAGTAGAAATCTAGTGTTTGTAGCCTCAACGGATAAGACCATCTTGGCTATCCGTTGAAGGAGTAGATTTACTTAACAATAAGTTTAGTATTGTAGCACATTTCATTCTCTGGATTCAAGTTGTAATTCTTAGATGTTGTAGGAAATTATCAGTCATGTTGACTACTAGTGATATGCAAATAGGAGGGCTAATTGTAAATATTTCATGTTTTGTAATTTTGTATAAGTGAAGAAGTATCAACTGATATTGAAGACCTTCAACAGATAAGAAACAAAGCTTCAACGGATGTCTCTAAAGCTTCAACGGATAATATCCATCAACGGATAAGTGCTTCAACGGATAAAGACTTCAACTGCTAATGCATAAATGGATAAAGCTTCAACGGATAACGCCTCAACGGATAAGGCATCAACGGATGAAAGCTTCAACGTATTCTTAGTTCATTAGCAGTTGATAGTGACAATTTATAAGCTGAAAGAGGCACATGGGTTGACAGAGACAAACTGGAATGTGGAATCCTCTAGGAGGAATCAAGAAAATGCAGCATTTCCATTCTGGTGCAAACAAGGAAGTATTCAAATATTAACAGCTAAGCCTAAATTGCATTGGATAGAGAAATGAAGAAGAAACATGTGAAGAGTTTTTTTTAATTGAATTTACAGTTTTGTCTTCACTTATAAACTTGGTGATATATAAACCAAGTAGCAGCTAGTAATTAGATGTGAATTTTTCCAGAGCTGTTTAGAAAAATCCAGAGAGAAAATCATCTAGTTTGTACTAGGAAGCAACTGTGATTTAATTCTTTGAATCACAGATTTTCTGAAATAACACATCTCTGGTGGAACAACAAATCCACCAGAAAAGTTTTTAAGTTCTCTGTGTTCTTTACATTTGTGTTTGAATATATATCTGTCTGCATTAGCTTCAAGCAATTCACACACATTTGCTCACAAAAACACTTAGCCTTAGAAACTGCTCAAAACTTAAAAAAGTTTTGAGATTTACATTCAACCCCCCTTCTGTAAATCTCATTGTTAGTCCACTGGGAATAACAATTGGTATCAGAGCAAGCTCTTAACTTACAAAGAGTTTAAAGATTTATTCTGCTAACATCATGAGTAAGAAGGATATTGGTGTAAAGATTCCAATCTTGGAAAGAGATAACTATCATCACTGGAAAGTGAAGATGCATTTACATCTTCTCTCTCAAGATGAAAGCTACATCAACTGCATTGAAAATGGTCCTCACATCCCTCACAAGGTGGCCACAGCTGCTACTGCAACAGTTGCTGTTGGACAGTCTATTCCCAAGCCAAAAGCAGAATGGACTGTTGAAGATATTGAAGAGGTTCACAAGGACAAGAAAGCCATGAACATTCTGTTTAATGGCCTAGATCAAGATATGTTTGACAATGTCATTAACAGCGAAACTGCTATGGAAATTTGGGACACTGTGCAGCTTATCTGTGAAGGCACTGAGCAAGTTAGAGAAAACAAAATGCAGCCTCTCATTCAACAGTATGAATATTTTCATTTTGAAGAAGGAGAATCATTGAATGATACCTTCAACAGTTTTCAGAAACTGTTGAATGGATTGAAGCTGTATGGCAGAATGTACCAAGTCAAGGACTCCAATTTAAAATTTCTAAGGTCTCTACCAAAGGAATGGAAGCCTATGACTGTTTTTCTAAGAAATTCTCAAGATTATAAGGACTTCACACTTGAAAGATTATATGGAATTTTGAAGACATATGAACTTGAGATGGAGCAAGATGTGTTGTTGGAAAAGGGAACGAGAAAAGGAGGATCAGTTGCACTTGTAGCTGACAGTGAGAAGGTTGGAGCCAGGAATGAGGAGAAGACAATGCCAAGTCTCAAAATTGGCACAAGCAAATCAGAATTAAGCAAGGGTAAAGAGCAAGTAGTTGAGGATGAAAACAATTCCAGTTAGGATGACTCTGATGATGTTGATGAACATCTAGCTTTTTTGTCCAGGAGGTTTGCAAAGATGAAGTTCAGGAAAAATACAAAATTCACTAAGCCAAACAAAAACATGGTGGACAAATCCAAGTTCAAATGTTATAACTGTGGCATTAGTGGACACTTTGCAAGTGAGTGTAGGAAGCCAAGTGAGTGTCTCAGTATTTCAGTGTCCTCACAAAACCTTTTGAATCCAGTCGAACAAAACTCTCTTCCTCTATCAGTCTGAAATTCTCGTATTCCCTGCTTTGCCCCATTCTCAACTAAAGCCTTGAATCTTTGAAAAATTGACAGTGCTTCAATTTGTTCTTAATTATATAAACATACATCATTCTTGTGTAATCATCGACTAACATCAAGAAGTATTTATTCCTAGAGGGTGTAGCGGGTGAAATGGGGCTGTAAAAATCCCCATATATCAGTTATAAGGAAGTTTTAGTAGTGAAATTAGATTGGGAAGGGAATGGCTTACGTGCATATTTAGACATGAGACATTCGCTACCCACTTCTTTGGACTGCACTAGTTTGGGCAGACCATATACCATATATTTCTTTGACATCATCTGCATGGCTTGGAAATTGACATGGCCGAGGAAAATATGCCACAACCATGTTTCCTCTTCCATTTTTGTCAACAAGCATTCACCTTTGGCCCCTTTGATGCACAGCTTATACAACCTGTTAGAAGCCTTTGTAATTTGATGAGAAGCTTTTAGTTTGCAGTTTGCCCCTATTCCTCCTTTATTTGTCCATTTAACCCACTCATCCCTTGTGAGTAGCAGTTTAGTCTCATTACCCTCACGTCACGTACACTCTTCTTCAGTAAGAAAGAGTTGTTCGTTGTTTGCTTCAGTATGTCCATGTATCCTCTCCTCATACGCCTGGAGGGATCCTACAATCTCTTCTACAGACATATTCTCCAAGTCTCCAAATTGCTCAATGGCTGAAGTAATTTGAAGAAATTTCGTAGGTACACCTCTCAAAAGCTTCTTGACGACATACGTCTCCTCAATTTTCTCTTCTAAAGCTCAAATATTGGTAATCAAGCCATTCATCTTTTTACAGAAATCCTCTAGATGCTCTGTTTCTTTCATGGTAAGAGACTCAAATTCGGATTTGAGTGTTTGAGCCTTTTCCTTTTTCACTTTGTGTGCTTCTAGATGCATTTCTTTATCGCCTCACATGCTTCTTTTGAGATCATTTTATCTGCTATTGACAGCAATAAATCTTCACCAATACCCTGATATATATGGCCAAAGCTCGTTTGTCCACCTTGTCTTCCACAGCAGCCTTGGGATCCTTGGGCTCGACAGCCTCCCACATATCATGGGCTTGCATAAAGACATGCATTTTCATAGCTCATGTTGATGTTGTGTAGTTGGCTTTTGTTAACATTGAGTAGCTTAGGATAAAAGAACTCTTTTTTTCCTTGCCGGTCTTCATAGTTGTTTGGTAGTGTGGTGGAATGGTATATAATCGAGTGAAACTCTGATACCAGATGTTAAATATAAACAAAGAACTGATGAGAAATAAACTGACTTACTATACTGATAACTGAATGGATATTACAATTCTGAGAGAGATACTTATAAAACTAAGTACAAACCAAATGACAGCTAAAAACTAGGAAAGCGCATCTGATCTTTCGCCACGATTTATTCACCAGACTCCAAATAAACTGTTAGAAAATTAGGATTTTAGAGCTTAATTTTAATTATGTTCTTGATGTTAATCCTAAAAACTAATGATTGTAAATTGTTCAATGATATTTGAACTTAAATTTTCATGTATGGTTTTAAGAATTTTCATAATGAAATTCATATGAAATGAGAGTTGAAAGTACTTAGAAAAAGCTTGGAATTTTTTAGAATATTTTGTCCCACATTGAAATAAATAAAGGGGGTTTTGTACTTTATATGGTATCACACACATGAGTAGTATACAACTACTAAGGTGTGTGATGGTCCATTGTGTTGTGTGCTTCACGCGCACGCGTGCGCGTGCGCCGCCGCCGCCACGCACCGCACCGCACCGGACCGGGTCGGGTCGAAGGACGATTTGGGCGAATGTCTTGGCATCTCGCGTACGCGAGGCAACCTGAGCGAGGATTTTATTTATTTTAAGAATTAATTTTAATTCAAATTTATTTATCAGTGACTGATTATAATTATTACAATTGTTGGGCTGGGTTCGATACTGAATTAGGCTAAGTCACTTTGTTAGTGGGCTTAGTCTAATTCGTTGAACCTGGACATGAATATAATCTGATTCGTAACTGATATATATATATTCAATTAAAATATAATCTGATAATAATGTGGGTGTTAATGTGGGTGTCAAAATCTGATCAGTTTTGATTTTATTTATTAATGGAGTAGTTTAATTCATATATTAATTGTGTGTTGATTTTATTTATTAATGGAGTAGTTTAATTCATATATTAATTGTGTGGGCAGTTTCACTTTTCCTCTCCTATAAATAGAGGGTAAAGTGAATGTATTAGACACACCACACAACACTCTCTTCTCTTCTCCCTCTCTGCATTTCTCTCCCAAAAACACAAGTTCGAAGTGTTGTTAGTTAGTTTTTTCGGCGACTGAGGTGCTAGTCGAGGTGGAGGTTTTGTTGCTGTTGTTAACACAAACTTCGAGTTATTTTATCCTGGTGGAGATATTGCACGCATTCCAAACGCAGCAGGTAGGGGCAATATTCTCTTCAAGAGCAGTCAGGGCTTCGTGCAAGGCCTGGTGATCTCACAGCTATGATCTTCTTTTCTTGGCGTTCTGTATCTGTACACAACCATTATTTTCAGTCACTGTTGAAAGCTATGATTTCGGGTACATCTTCGTTTTTCTCTTCGTTATTTCAGTTACTGATTTTGTTTACATGCATGTTTTATTTTGCTAACTGTGGTCTTGGCCTGAACTTGCTAAATTTTTTATATACTTGCCTCTATATTGCTATATTTGTTAGTAAGATTTACAACATAAACTACTAACAATGAACACCTATTCGTGCTACGACATACACGCTAGTACATCTGATTTATTCAAAGAATTAAAAACAATTAAAACATTTAGATTAATTTCATCACTATTGGATAAAGTTTTTCAAGACTTGGAAGTTTAGTTTTGTAGCATGTCTTAGTATTAAATAAATTAGAATTTCCTATCTAACAAGTAGGTTAAGAGCAGAACTTGAATTTTTTCGGTTGGGATGATCACTACAAGAAATATTGAATCAGACAATGGTTTTACACCGTTTTCTAAAAGATGAATATTTCGTTGTCTATCCGGGGGCGGTGTGTTTGGTACTCATACAATGGTTACGCACCATTGTAACAAATACATCACACAACTGAATATAAAGCCTTTATCTCATTTTATTCACACAACGGATATGACCCTTTCTAATATTCTACAAACAACAGTTTTCTAGCCGTTGTAACAATGTAGAGGCACAATAGTTAAAAATAGTGTTATGTGAATTGACTCCTACAACGGTTTATGTATTTATTTCATCTAGTTACACAATGGTTTTTATTAAGAAAACAAATGTATGACATACTTTAGACAACAGTTTTTTGTTTTTGGGTATTGTGTTTTAGCAATGCTCACAACAGTTTTTGTAATGACCAAGATATTGTTAGAAGCTAATCTAACAATGGTATGTAGTGATCCCAGAGTGTTGTTAGGATTTGTACATACAATGGTGTTAATAATTTGATCTATTGTGCAAATCATTAAGGCACAATGTTTAAGTTCTACTATTCAGTTGTATAAGTTGAACAAAGGGGTTAAGATAGATGATTTAGGATACACAGTTGTTAATTTACACAAGTTAGGTTTTCTGAACGACCCTTTTGTGTTAGGTAAACATGTCAAGCAAGTTTGTTACATTGACGACCCTCTTGAAAAATTCTGGTCAGTTGTATTAAAATTACCAAACAAGTTCGATGATCAAAGTGACGATGAAAATGAGGGATCCGTAGAAATTGAACTTGAAAATGAGGTAGATGTCACCATGTTCCCAACTGTTGATGAAGTCGAGGAAGAAAATAGAAGTTACATGCGGGAGGAAGAAGAGATGATTCAACTTCCATAATTATATCAACTGATCAGATGTTGCCTATAAGTGCCTATGTTATCCCCTTTGCTTATAATTTGTACTAAATCAAATTTGGTTGGACAGTTTATTGTAAGATTTGTTTTGGCATTGTTCTTGAAGGATTTGGTTTGATTTTTATCCAAGAATTGTTATATGTAATTTGTACCTTTCAGTTAGGTTGAGAAGTTTTTTGTACATCTGGTTTGACAACTTGTTGGAAGCATTTATTTGACAATGTTCTTAAAGCATTTGGTTTGCTTTTTGTCTAAAGATTTATGTTTTAGGCAATTTTTTTAAAACCCTCTGAAAATTAGACAACGGTTTTTCATAAAAGTTGTTGTAACATATTTTCTAATGCAGGTGATTCAGACAACGAGTAAGACACCATTGTCTGAAACTCTTTTACTCAACAGGGGTGATAAACTATTGTCTGTTATGCTTTGTTTCTAACATTGGTTTTTCTGCACTATTGTCTCAAATAAATAACACATTGGTACCGGAAAACCGTTGTCTAAGTTGCACAACAGTCCTTAAAACCCATTGTGTAAAACCATAGAAAGCACACCGGTTTATTGTGACCTAAACAACACTTGTGCCAATAGATGTCACACAATGAGGATAAATACAACCATTGTCTCATTGGAGCACAGGGGCACCATTTAGACAACAATTTCGAATAAGTTGAATCACCATTGTGTGAAACAGAATGATACAAGGCTTTTTGGTCAACTACCAATTAATCGTTGTCTGATTTTTTGAGATAACAGTTTTATTGGCCACCATTGTGTAATAGGTGTTGTCTGATTCAGTTTCTGGTGTAGTGGATAATAATATTAATAATTAATCTTGAAGTCATCTTGGCAAAAAAAAAGAAAAAAAAATTATTCCAGATGAGGTGTATCCTACTGGTAGATGTACTAAGAGTAGCTCGCTATTCTGGGCACTTCATCAGTACTGATCACTTGAGTCTCTCATAATAGCAATAGTCTGCCATTATTGATTATTTTATCAAGGGTATACAAGAAGAAGAAATGGTCATGGTCTGGTCTTGCAATGTTGCAGATCATAGTTAATCAAGACGACAAGTTCCTGGTAATCTGCAATTACTAAATCTTAGTGGAAAAAGAGAGTCAGGTATTTGTTTTCATCCATATAAATATTTGTTTTGATCCATATAGTAGTTTTATAGTGCAAGATAGATTCCTGAAGAATACTCTATAATAAGATGCGTTAGACTATAATTTAACACCACTGAATTTGTTCAACAAGAGAAAGAACTATTAAAATAATTGAACCATTAAAAGAAATAAAGAAAGAATTAAAGGGTGTTTATTGAAACCGGAATTGAAATTGAGAGGGGATTAGTTTAATGATTAATCGAAAGGGGTTAGTTCTAGGGTTAAGTTTGAGCAGCAAAAGGGAACAACCTGAATGTGGGGAGTTCGTTTTTGTTTTTGTTTTATGTTTTGATGTTTCTGATATTATGTTTTATGTTTTTTAATTTGTATTAATTTGAAAATGTGTAAAGGAGGGAAAACCAAAGGGGGAAACTAAAATGAAAATTTGAGCTAAGAGCGGGGAGAAAAGAAGGAGGACGCGGTTAGATTTTTTAAAATAAAGTTTTAGACATCGCTTTTGTAGTTGAGTGAGGTCCAGAAAATATAAAGACATCATTTTTTTTATTTTGGTGATGTAAAAATGGCCTTTACCATCAGTGTTTTTTTCTAACTGATGTCTAAGGTGCGATGTCTAATCCAATTTTTCTAGTAGTGATTTACAGGCTCCTTCAACTGGCTTGCTAACAACCTTTTTATAAAGGTGAGTTAGGTGATTCACAGAGCCACATTTTTCACATTTCTTTCTTTGAGCATTTGCAACATAAGCCAAATTGTTGCTTTTGTTTATTCCAATCTTCCCATTTCTATTTTTCTTCTTCTTTCTTGCATCTTCAGTTTTTGTTTCCTAGACAAGTGTCTTGGAATCTTGATTGTCCATGAGCTTATCTTCCACTTTAGAAGATTGAGTTATTCCTGCATTTTTATTCTCATTGTCTTCATCAACAATCTCTTTCTTTATAATAAACTCTTCTTCATTGAAGTTTACTTCACATGCTTTGAACACAGGTGAACCAACCTTTTTCAGAATAACTGGAACATTATCATTTTCATTAGCTTTCCCTTTTCCACTTACAGCTTTCTTCTTCTTGTTCAAGGCATCATAGTCAAGACCAATAGCAATATTAGCACATGGCTTGTTCTTCCCATGGTATTGTCCAACCAACTCAGATGCATTCCTGAAAGATTTTAATTTGACTTTATTATTTTCCAGCTTCTCCCTTTACACTGCTTCAATTTTACAGGCACACTTGAGCTTGTTCTTCAGATATGCATTTTCTTGTTTCACAGCTTCAAGCTCTACCAACAACAACTCAGCTTCTTGTTTCTTATTTTCAAGTTTCTTATTTATCTTTGTCAGTCTGCTAACTTCTTCATTAGCAGCAACCATGCTTGTATAAATGTGAAACATTTATGTGCTCATCTTTTCTATAGTTTCCTTATATTTAATCACATTTAAATCAATGGTGGTAAGAGTTGGTAGTTATGATTTTGATGAGGATGACTCTCTTTGCTCAGAGGACATTAATGCATAATTTCCAACTTCCTCATCTTCATCATTATCAGAATCATCCCAACTCTTTCCCTCTGCAATATAGGCTTTGCTTTGCTGTTTCTTCAGAAGAGCTTCATACTTTGCTTCCAGTTCAAGATAAGCTTTATATTTCTTTGCTTTCTTGGGTTTCCTGCATTCTGTAGCAAAATGGCTTAGCTCATCACAGTTATAGCACCTTATCTTTGATTTGTCAACAGATCCAGTCTTGTAATCATTTTGCTATCAGATGTGTACTTCCCTTTTCCTTTCCAGCTGCTGCCTTTGTTGAATGATTGTCCTTTACCCTTAAAGAGTCATGGCTTCTTTACTCTAATGTTAGAGAACTTTCTTTTCAGATAGGCCATTGATTGATCAAACTCAACCAGTTCATCCGGGGTGTAGAACTCATCTTTTTCCAATTCTAGTATGACTTGTTCCTGTGAATCATTGTTTATTTGCTCACTTGTTGAGGCAACTAAAGTCTGGGATCTTGGCTCATTATAAGAGAACTGGATTTCATTGACAATTAGAGCACTTGAACCATCTACAACATGCCCTTGACCAGCTCTAAATGATTTCCTTTGAATCATCTCTAATTTACATGTTTTTAAGATTCCATATAGAACTTCCAGAGTTATTCTGCTCAAGTCTCTCCTTTCTCTGATTGCTGAAATTTTTTGTTCCAAATGATCAAGGAGTGTAAGCAAAAATTTCAAGTTCACTTCTTCAGCTTCATAGTATTTGTCATGCAGCTGCAAGTCATTTATTAGCTTTTTAAACTTTTCAAACACATCAGTGATACTTTATTTTGGCTTAGCCATAAAACCCTTATACTGTGAAATCACTATCGTTATTTGATTAGATCTAACTTCCTCAGTTCCTTCAGAGAGTATTTCAATCTTTTCCCAGATCTGCTTAGCAGTGTCACAGTTGACAATGTTATTGTACATTACATTGTCAAGTGACTCTATTAGGATCAACTGCAAGCCACTGTCCAAGGAGACTTTTTCTTTCTCAGGCTCAGTGTACTCTGAAGGATCTTTAGGAGCATAATGAGCTGGGATGACCATGTCTCCATCTGTAGATTCCTCAACTCTAACCATAGGAATGAAAGGCCCATTTTTGAGAATCTGAATATATAATGGATTGATCATCTTGATAAACAACAACATTTTCTTCTTTCATAGAGTGTAGTTAGTTTTATCAAAAGTAGGAATTTTGATGCTACTGATTTTCTGTGTATTCAATCTTCCAAGATCTTGAATCTGTTTGCTTTCAGATTTTGCTCTGATACCCCTTGTTAGATAATGAATTACACACAGGGGGGTGAATGTGTTGTTGTGCTTTTATGCTTTTCTTGAAGTATTTATGGTTATGAACAAATTAAATCTTTCAGTGAGATGTGTTAATATTGAAATTAAACAAGCAATAACAGTGAACACAAATCTTTCAGAACTCAATTAATTTTATATTAAAATTAAGAATGTTTTGCTACAAAATTCTAGGCTCTTTGTTGCTAAAGAGCATAGCTTTTTCCTAGAGAGAATACAAGATTTTTCTTATCTAAATTGTTACAACTAAATAAAGCATCCAGTGTTTACTTTACAGAACAGTAAACACTGGTTATTACACAGCATGCAACAGCATGTACTAAACCCTATTTTTGGATAACCAAATCTTTCTATTTCTGGCTTAGTTTTGTATATAGAGAACTTGACATCTCGATAAGTATACTGACATATCGAGATCTCTAATCTCTTTACAGTTGTTTTGACTTATCGAAGTCTCAGATTTCTCTATAAGAGAATTTGGCTTGTCGAGATCTCACATCTTCATGTCTTCACTTTGGCTTATCGATAACTCTGAGTTCTCTAATGATAAATAGACTTATTGATATCTCAGAGTTCTCTAGTGAAGAAATGACTTGTCGATATCTCCAATTTTAATGTCTTCAATTTGGCTTGTCGATATCTTTGAGTTCTCTAGAAGCTTTTTCTAAACTTTTCGATAAGTCATTCTGGAGTTCTCAAATGACTCCTCTATAATACTTAATCTGTGACTTGTAGAGAACTTGACTTAGAATATTTTTCCCAAAACAGATTTATTCAACTCTAAGTTTTTTCATAATTCTTCTGAGGTATGATCTTCTCCATCTTCATCTAGATAGAATTCTTAGGCTTGATATTGTGTACAGAAAATAATCTAGTCTGCCCTTGAACATTTTTACAGACTTAAATGTTACAATACACAATGCAAACATAGATTACCATACAACTTACTTAAGGTTGTCAATTTGACTAAGTCTTGTTATTGTACAGGCATGTCTTGTACAACAAAACTAACCGTAATTATTATTCTTCTGGAGGGTTTGAATATTCTAATAGTACCAAAAATGGCAAACCAAATCCATTATTTTTGTGTTGTGTAATCGTGTCGTGTACGAAATTGTCAGTCAATTTATTAATTTGTCATAGTCCAAATTAATTATCTTTAGCCTTAGACTCATTCACTTTAAATTAAATTTATTCGGTAATGTACGATTTTTTTATTATATAATATTAAAATATAAATTGAATTGTAACTTTTAAGATTGAGAATTTGTTTTTGCACATTTTTTATATGATATGATTTGATATTAATTTATTATAACCGTTCATATTAAATTGGTAGTGCGGTAATCAAAGCTAACAAAAATTTGGATAAATTCACCCTTATGCATATTATATAATAAGGATATAATTTGATATTTTTTAGAGGTATTTAAATTTGAAAAAAAAAGTTACTAACTGAAATATATAGTTTATTGTTATTTTTATGTGTGTTTACAAATATTACTATTTTGAATTTAAACGTTAAGTTTTATCTCAGGTTAATAGTATACGAATCACATTTAATTTAATTTAAATTTTTTTATCCCGACACCCATTATATTGATCAAATCCAACTAATAATGTTTAGTTTGATTTAAATTTTGTTCAAAACCGGATAAATATATACTTTTGTTTAACTCAGACGGATTATATATTATTTTATTTTAGCTGGTTGAATTTAATTTTGATTTTAATTCTATTTTATCCTGGATTAGTTCTATATTTTTTAGCCTGGATTAATAGTATAATATATTTTCTTTTATCCCATTGTTATTATTCTGATTGACGAATTACCAGGTCAATAATATTTATTTTAGCCCGAAATTCATTCAACTTATTGACTAAATTCAACTTATTATAACTAGTTCATTTTAAATTAATTTAACCTTGACCAGTAGTATAATTATGTGTTAGTCAAGATGAAGTGTCTATATTATTTAATCTTATTTCAATGTCATTAAACCGACAAACGTATTGTCACTATTTAAGTTGTGAAAAAAATATCATGAATAACATAGATGCAAAAGGAATTCCGTATATTATATAAACCCATTTAGGATATAAATCCAAATACAGTGTCGACTAACCGACTATAAAATTTTTAATAATTTGGTGTGCAATGCACAAATGTTTTATTTTTTTTTAGTTAACAAATATTTATTAATTTGAAATAGTTAAAGAAATCAATTCAAATAAACAAAAATATTACAGAGTTTCGTTTGATTTTGTTTTGGCTCTACCTTGAGTTCTATTAATTAGATTTTGATGCATGTCAATGATCAACCATTTCAAATTTCTTCTATTGACCTTTAACATACTTGGCTTGGCTGATGAAGATTCCATCACTTCTATGAAAGACTTGAAGTCCAAGAAAGTAACTTAATTCTCCCATCATGCTCATTTCATGTAACGCCCCCAAATTCGGGGTCAGGTGATTTGGTCGTCACGATGAAACCTTAATCTAAAATACCTGTTGAATCAATAAATAAATGCCAGCAATTGAAATATAGCATATGTGACCCCAAACTACACCATGATCTTTTCAGGTTACAGTTCTAGAAACAAGAATTCCAAATTTCCATAAATACATTTTCACTTTCTTTTAAAACTCTTTTCAACAAATTCCAACTTAATACTAAACCCCCTAGTATAACTTCGAAAAGAAGTATACTAGGCCCAACTATACTATATACAACTATAATATAATATAATATAAACAACTTTACACAATAGAACTTGCACTAGTCCGCAAACCCTGGACCAACCACCTTCCAAAAGCTTCTTCTTTGCTTCCTCGAATTACGCGGCTAAATAGTGCAAGCTAATCCTCACTGGAATGTTAAATTTAAAAATAGGTAAGTATGAGCGAAAGAAATGCTCATCAAGTTAAGTATCACATATATATGGTCTTTTTAGTATAAAACCGATATCTGCATTAGAGCAGAACAATTAAATCATAATTGTTTAATCAGAAAATTTATTTAAGAAATCCCAGAATTGATTCCTTAAATGTATTCAAAACCCTTTCAATATTTTTGAGCGAAAATAATTCAGCAATACTTTGAATCTTGACGAGAATAAAACTCGTAAAACAGTGTTTACAGAAATATCGTAAACAACGATATCATGAAACAGTGATTATGGACGGAATCATACACTTTATTCAAAACCGAACTCTTGATATTAATACTCATTTTGATGTCATATCAAATTAGATATCAATACTAACTTTGATGCTCACAACATCCCATACTGAAGTCAACATCAATCATATATATTAATACCACTTTTGATACTTAACAACAAACTAAATTTCAACATCACGCAGAAACTAAATCAAAACTGCATTTCTCCTTTAATCCAAAATAGAAATACTTGGTAAATCATTTATCATATGATTATCAAAATAATAAAAAAATTTAGATATCCATTTAGATTGGAACCAATTATACTTTATGATGTTCCTAATGATCAGTCAGGAAACAACACCGGTTCCCGCAGCCATACCGTAAATATAGGCACCAGTATCCCGCAGCCATACAGTATATATAGGGCGCCAGAAAAGGCATATATTTTCCTTGCAAGATATTACAGCTGGACCAATGTCTCAGTCACCTACACTTTAACCAGTAACCATCCAATCTTGAAACTTTTTTATTAAAAGGGGTCATAATAATCGACACCCTTATAAATTTTATTCCCCCTTCACTTGGCAGGAATACTCGCAATAAAACCATTTTATCCTCAAAGTATAAAACATTTATAAATCTGGTATTTGGATAAGTAAAAATACTTAACTATTCTGAATCTAGAATAGCAGAGAGTACTTGCATGATAAACATTTAACTCAGCGATATATAAAACATTTGTCTATTCTGAACCGATAATAGAAAAAAAATATTTGCATAATCATAAGCAGTTGGATATGTAAAATTTTAAATTATTCAGGAATTAGAATAGCGTAGAAAACTTGCATAATAGGGTTCAAAATAAACATCACTTGAACGATAAGTGAAGATAGGGATACTTGCATTTGGTGTTTAGCAGTTAATCACACTCGCAATAACACAATTATTCTGTCATTCTGCCTTAAGACATCACCATCATTTGCTATGTTAATTCTCTGGTCTGCTGCTCATGTTGTTGGTACAAGCCTAATATACAATACCATTCCATTTCACTCTTTAATTATCCAACGTCTGGTTCTTATCGTCTCGAAAAATCCTCATCTTGCAGAACTTTTTCTAACGAATGCTAGGTTATTCTTAAACCGACTTTGGGACCTGGGTCTTTCGTCTGGAACCTACAGAGTCGAAATACCTTCAATTAGACGGTCGATTATGCTTGACATAACCTCACTATCAATTCTACCCTTACGAATTCATAACCCAACTTATATTTATATGAACCATCTCAATATACAAAACAGATAGGGCTCACATACTTCAAATTGGATTCGGTAGTTACCTTCGGAAAATACGTATAACTATCATTACAGAAAATAGGGTCATCAGACTCTTTTTGCAAAATATTTCACCGAGTGACATCCTTTATTTACTTATTACACACAATATATTTCAAAAATATTTCATCATGATACGAAAATAGTTTTCGTAACATATTTATAATATAATATTATATACTCAATTGGTATTCCCGATAATTACAAGATACGTTTCCGTATTTCCGGAATACTAATTTCTAGAAAATCGGGCAGCGTCTCCTCTATTTATCGGACTACCCGTCAAAACATAATCGACGCAAGCAACAACAACCAATCCAAATTCGTAACCCAAACACCGGTACGACTTTTAATAATAAATAATCTATTTTTTGTTTCGAAATTAGTTTTTACGAACTTAATCTATTTATTTATAATTGTAGGACTCGGAATAAATCATCACGGTCCATCGTCGGCTCGCCGAGGCTCATCGTCGGCGGTGATAAAATTCGTCGGTTTCCGATTAAATTCGGGTTTCCAACACAAATTTCACCGATTAAAATAATTTTCCCGCATGAATTATTTTTACATCACGCAATTTAATCAAATAATTTCCTGCATAAATTAAATAATTAAATTAATAAGCAATAAGAATATTGTCAATCAGAAACAGGACCAAGCAACCGCACACCAGCACCACACGCGCGTCACACACACACCCAATTCGCACACACACGCACACACGATTCATGCACACACACAGACTGTACACACACAAATCAATACACACACGCGTATGTATATACGCTGGAGAAAAGAGAACGACGACAAAACGGAGGGAACAGGGGCGGCGACCACTCACCGGAAAAAGGAAAAAATATCGGGGGAATAGACGAAAACAGAGAAGGATGAGAGATTGAAGGGAGAAACGAGAAAAATCGAGAGAGTGAGAGAGACTAAGAGAGCGAGAGAGAGCCGGAAAAATGTTATTATACCTAATCGCCGGAAAAATATTTTTTAGAAAAACGGTCAAAATCTTATTAATCGGGTCAAGAATCGAGTAAGGAAGAAGAAACTTGCGTTTGGAGAAGACGATAACATAGAAATGATAGGCAGAATAGTCGAACAGAGTAGTCGCCGATGCCGGAGAAAATGAGAGAAAAGGGAGAGAGAGGGAGAGAGAGAAAGTGAGAGAGAGAGAGAGTGTGAGAGAGAGAGAGAGAATAGCAGGGGAGAGACGTTTGAGGGAGTGGGTAGAAGTGTACAAATTACTCTTTTCTTTGTTCAATATTTAATAATAATGATGTACTATGTAATTTTTGTATAGTATAAGCTTTTCGGTAAAATGTTAAAATTTTATATTTTAAAAAAAATATTTTTTTATGATTTTCATTGCTTATACTTTGAAATTAAAAAATGTTATTATGTATATTTATTTATTATTTAAATAATATATACCCGATTATTGCTCCGATTAATCCCCGATTTACCGATTAATCCCTAATCGGTACCTCCACCGATTAGTATTGATTTCCGATTTTTACAACCGTGTTCAGGATAAGAAGAAAAATAGCAGCATATAACCCATCCACGTGTCCAATTAAAAGGACACGTATACCCTTCATGACTGTGAGTATAATTTCGTCTTGCATTTCACAATTTAACGAATAATTTGCGGATAAAAACAAATCAAAATAATTAAGAATAAATTTTAAAATTTCCAAAATAATCAAAAACTAATGAAATAATTTTTTTATAATTTTTAAAGTATTTTTGAATCGTGCATCAGACCTGCATGTTACGATTTAACGAATAAATGTGCGATTGAATAAAATCCGAAAAATTATCAAAATAATTCTAAAATTCTTGATATAATTAAAAACTAATAAACTAAAATTTTCATAATTTTTAAAATATTTTTGGATTGTAACATCATATCCGCATTTTACGATTTATCGAACAAATGTGCGAATAAATATAATCCGAGAAATTTCCAAAACAATTTTAAAATTCTATAAATATTCAAATACTAATAAGACATAAGTTTCATCTGTTCCTTGAATCTGATTATGTTTCGCACACTAGTTATAGTAATCAACAAATCATCTACTACACTCCAATGATTAATAACTCATTTATATCTTTCCTAATGTTGACAGCATGCTCAAATGGATAATTAATAAATCCCAATTTGTGAAGACATTTGTTTAGCTGAGCATACCAGGCCCTAGGTGCCTGACGTAAGCCATAGAGAGCCTTCAACAACATGTATACTTTTGATTCTTGTCCTTGCTTCACAAACCCTTTTAGTTGCATTACATATACCTCCACTTCTAATTCTCCGTTAAGAAAAATGGATTTGACATCAAGATGATGTACTTACCAACTTTTTTTAGCAGAAAGAGCCAATAATAAACATACCATTTCCAACCTTGTAACAGGAGTGAAGATTTCTTCATAATCGATGCCATGTTTCTGAACATACCCTTTTGCGACTAGTCAGGCTTTGTGCTTGACAATCTCACCATTTGTATCTTTCTTGACTTTAAATACCCACTTCAAGTCGATGGCCTTATGTCCCTTTGGCAAGTCTGTCAACAACCGGGTGTAATTTTTCACTATAACATCGAGCTCGTTTTGCATTGCAACCTTCCATACTCTATTTTTACAGCTTGTTCATATACAACTGGTTCATCGATACCCACCAACAATAATTCCTCCGCTACCTCTATTTTTTCAGTTTGATCATATATATCTCTGAGAGCTTTGAATCTTCGTGGTTCACTTGATATTTCAGATCCGCTGCCTTCATTTGTCTCAGCTCTAGTTTCAGTACTTCGGGTGGATGACTCCTATAATTGAGGTAACTAGATTTACACTTGAACTCTGGTTGATATTTGATCTGTTCGACTGTGGTGTTGAAAAAATATGATCTTCACTTGACATAAATGTATGTTTAGATTCAACATTTTCTTACTCATCAGCTGTAATTCCCACTACTGTGAAGTTTCCTGACTCGACAATATTTAATTCAGTGTTATTCGATTGACAGTTCCTTGTTTCTTCGAAATATACATCACGACTAACATGTGCCTCTCCTGTAGATGGATCGAACAGCCTCTAGGCCTTTGTGCATAGATCTCTTCCAAGATGCACGACCTTTTTACTTCTAACATCTAATTTCCTAACATGAACATTAGGAATTTTTATGTAAGTAACGTATCCGAATATATTTAAATAATTAACATAAGGTTTCTTACCAAACCTGGCTTCGTGAGGTGTCATTCCTGAAAGGGATCGAGTAGGCAATCTGTTCAAAACATATACTGCATGCCTGAATGCTTCCCCCTAAAATTCAGATTGAACATTTCTTTTTTCTCTTTAACATACTCCTGCTATGGCCACCACCGTTCTGTTTCATCGTTCGAACACACTGTTCTATTGTGGAGAATATGGTATCGTGTAGTGTCTCAGTATTTCAGTGTCCTCACAAAACCTGTCGAATCCAGTCGAGCAAAACTCTCTTCCTCTATCAGTCTGAAATTCACGTATTCCCTACTTTGCCCCATTCTCAATTAAAGCCTTGAATCTTTGAAAAATTGACAGTGCTTTAATTTGTTCTTAATTATATAAACATACATCATTCTTGTGTAATCATTGACTAACATCAAGAAGTATTTATTCCTAGCGGGTGTAGCGGGTGAAATGGGGCTGCGAAAATCCCCATGTATCAGTTCTAAGGCAGTTTTATTAGTGAAATTAGATTGGGAAGGGAATGGCTTACGTGCATGTTTAGACATGAGACATTCGCTACCCACTTCTTTGGACTGTACTAGGTTGGGCAGACCATATACCATCTGTTTCTTTGACATTATCTGCATGGCTTGGAAATTGACATGGTCGAGGAAAATATGCCACAACCATGTTTCCTCTTCCATTTTTGTCAACAAGCATTCACCTCTGGCCCCTTTGATGCACAGCTTATACAACCTGTTAGAAGCCTTCTGTAATTTAATGAGAAGATTTCTGTTTGCAGCGTAGACCCACAACATATCACCATCAAGAATAACTCTATTTCCATCCTCTGACAGCTTCCCCAAACTGATTATGCTGCTTCGAAGAGTTTGTATAATACACATCTTTTAGCTCATGTTTTTCGCAATTTCTACGCTGCCTTTGATAGAACCCTTCCCTTTGATATGTACTAAAGACCCGTCCCTGAATTTTAATTGGCATGTGATGCTTTCGTTTAAGTTTTTGAATTTTTCATGATGCCTAGTCATGTGGTTACTGGAATTGTTGTCTAAATACCACGTGTTGTCTTCATTTTCTGTACTCATGACAACTAGCTTGTTAGTACTACTTCCACCATTGTACAATATTATTTTTCCATCACCACTGTTCTCAAACTCTTCCACTAGTAAAGCAGGTTCATCATAATTAATTTTAGTCAAATTGGCTTCAACCCTCTGTTCTCTGTCCCTCCTTGGTTTACAACATTCTATAGCGAAATGCCCATGATTGTGGCAGTTGAAGAATTTGACTCTGCTTCTATCACGAACCATACGCCTATTTTTGCTGTGATAATCTATGTTGCCCCTATTCCTCCTTTATTTGTCCATTTAAGCCACTCATCCCTTGTGAGTAGTAGTTTAGTCTCATTACCCTCACGTCGCGTACACTCTTCTTCAGTAAGAAAGAGTTGTTCATTGTTTGCTTCAATATGTCCACGTATCCTCTCCTCATACGCCTGGAGGGATCCTACAATCTCTTCTACATACATATTCTCCAAGTCTCCAAATTGCTCAATGGCTGAAGCAATTTGAAGAAATTTCGCAGGTACAACTCTCAAAAGCTTCTTGACGACATACGTCTCCTCAACTTTCTCTTCTAAAGCTCAGATATTGGTCATCAAGCCATTCATCTTCTTACAGAAATCCTCTAGATGCTATGTTTCTTTTAATGGTAAGAGACTCAAATTCGGCTTTGAGTGTTTGAGCCTTTTTCCTTTTTCACTTTGTGTGCTTCTAGATGCATTTCTTTATCGCCTCACATGCTTCTTTTGAGGTCGTTTTATCTACTATTGACAGCAATAAATCTTCACCAATTCCCTGATATATATAGCCAAAGCTCGTTTGTCCACCTTTTCTTCCACAGCAGCCTTGGGGTCCTTGGGCTCGACAGCCTCCCACATATCATGGGCTTGCATAAAGACACGCATTTTCATAGCTCATGTTGATGCTGTGTAGTTGGATTTTGTTAACATTGAGTAGCATAGGACAAAAGAACTCTTTTTTGCCTTGCCGGTCTTCATAGCTGTTTGGTAGTGTGGTGGAATGGTATATGAACGAGTGAAACTCTGATACCAGATGTTAAATATAAATAAAGAACTGATGAGAAATAAACTGACTTACTATACTGATAACTGAATGGATATTACAATTCTGAGAGAGATACTTATAAAACTAAGTACAAATCAAATGACAGCTAAAAACTAGGAAAGTGCATCTGATATTTCTCCACGATTTATTCACCAGACTCCAAACAAACTGTTAGAAAATTAGGATTTTAGAGCTTAATTTTAATTATGTTGTTGATGTTAATCCTAAAAACTAATGATTGGAAATTGTTCAATGATATTTGAACTTAAATTTTCATGTATGGTTTTAAGAATTTTCTTAATGAAATCCATATGAAATGAGAGTTAAAATTAGCTAGAAAAAGCTTGGAATTTTTGAGAATGTTTTGTCCCACATTGAAATAAATAAGGTTGTGTGCTTTATATGGTATCACACATATGAGTAGTATACAACTACTAAGGTGTGTGATGGTCCATTGTGTTGTTGTGTGCTTCACGCACACGCGCGCGCGCCGCCGGCGCCACGCACTGCACTGCACCGCACGGACCGGGTCGAGTCGAAGGGCTATTTGGGAGAATGTCTCGGCGTCTCGCGTAAGCGAGGCTACCTGGGCGAAGATTTTATTTATTTGAGAATTAATTTTAATTCAAATTTATTTATCAGTGACTGGATTATAATTATTACAATTGTTAGGCTGGGTTCGATACTGAATTGGGTTAAGTCACTTTGTTAGTGGGCTTAGTCTAATTCATTGAACCTGGTCATGAATAATAATATATATTCAATTAAAATTTAATCTGATAATAATGTGGGTGTTAATGTGGGTGTCAAAATCTGATCAGTTTTGATTTTATTTATTAATGGAGTAGTTTAATTCATATTTTAATTGTGTGGGCAGTTTCACTTTTCCTCTCCTATAAATAGAGGCTAAAGTGAATGTATTAGACACACCACACAACATTCTCTTCTCTTCTCCCTCTCTGTATTTCTCTCCCAAAAACACAAGTTCGAAGTGTTGTTAGTTAGTTTTTCTGGCGACTGAGGTGCTAGTCGAGGAGGAGGTTTTGTTGCTGTTGTTAACACAAACTCCGAGTTATTTTATCCTGGTGGAAATATTGCACGCATCCCAAACGCAGCAGGTAGGGGGCAATATTCTCTTCAAGAGCAGCCAGGGCTTGGAGCAAGGCCTAGTGATCTCTCAGCTATGATCTTCTTTTCTTGGCGTTCTGTATCTGTGCACAACCTTTATTTTCAGTCACTGTTGAAAGCTATGATTTCGGGTACATCTTTATTTTTCTCTTCATTATTTCAGTTACTGATTTTGTTTACATGCATGTTTTATTTTGTTAACTTTGGTCTTGGCCTAAACTTGCTAAATTTTTTATATACTTGCCTCTATATTGCTATATTTGTTAGTGAGATTTACAACACAAACTACTAACAATGAACACCTATTCGTGCTATGACATACAAACTAGTACATCTGATTTATTCAAAGAATTAAAAACAATTAAAACATTTAGATTAATTCCAACACTATTGGATAAAGTTTTTCAAGACTTGGAAGTTTAGTTTTGTAGCATGTCTTAGTATTAAATAAATTAGAATTTCCTATCTAACAAGTAGGTTAAGAGCAGAACTTGAATTTTTTCGATTGGGATGATAATAATATTAATAATTAATCTTGAAGTCATCTTGGCAAAAAAAGAAAAATAAATTATTCCAGATGAGGTGTATCCTACTGGTAGATGTACTAAGAGTAGCTCGCTAGTCTGGGCACTTCATCAGTACTGATCACTTGAGTCTGTCATAATAGCAATAGTCTGCCATTATTGATTATTTTATCAAGGGTGTACAAGAAGAAGAAATGGTCATGGTCTGGTCTTGCAATGTTGCACATCATAGTTAATCAAGACGACAAGTTCTTGGTAATCTGCAATTACTAAATCTTAGCGGAAAAATAGAGTCAGATATTTATTTTGATCCATATAAATATTTGTTTTGATCCATATAGTAGTCTTATAGTGCAAGATAGATTCCTAAAGAATACTCTATAATAAGTTGCGTTAGACTATAATTTTATTAGAGACAAAACATATTTGGGTGATTAATTTTGGTACCACATTTATTCTTAAGACAAATTATCTAGTTGCGGTCAAATACCAAGTTAATTGCATATTACATAGGTGTCGAGATAGTAGATTCCAGGGCGAAATCCTTTCGACGAGGGGTGAATGTAATGACCCTATCTAAAAAATGGTAATAATAATAATTATATTTTACTTATATCAAATTAAATTTTGGGACTTGCAATCATTTCAAATTTTATAAGTTAGATATTATACTTCACATTATAAGTCATTTTTTCAAAACACTTGATTTTATATTTATTCAAGTGCATCTTATACTTTTAAATGAGGTATATGATTGGACAAGTGTTACATTTTATAATCTAATATTTGGTCTTATATTTAAATGTGTCAATAAAAGGATCATTTAGTGATGACTAATCTAGTTATTAATATTCTATATATATATATATATATATAAGCTGGGTAATTTTATAGAGTGGGAATTAAGGCCAAAAGAAAGTTAAAAATGATGGTACGCGGGTATTTGGAAGAGGGCGATGGAAGGGTAGTTGTTAGGGCGAAAACACGCACTAATATTCACGCAAGTATACGCGTTCGCAAGTAATATAGAATACTTTCTAGTTCGTTCCCACAGAGACTCAGACTAAATTATTGTCTAATTAAACTCACTCACCAATGTATGATTACTTCTCAATGTTAAGACACTAACACTTAAGATTGTTGATTAAATATTAACTACAATTAACTACTTAATTAATCACTTACTTAACACTTCAAATTATCAATAATAAAACACTCATGAGATAACAACTTCATTATTACTTCCTTCAATAGCCATTGTTATTACCTTTAGCATGTGACAGTGATGATATTAATCGAATAACACGAAACTGATAAAAGCCAACTTTCATTGTACTAATACCATTCTACCAAGCATCCACAATTAAGATAGAAGTTGAATAGTCATCAATTATGTTGAGTTCCTATATGTCTACAGAAATTGACAACACAACGATTTAAGCGCAAGTTATTCCTTTTGATTATATAGGGCAAATAAAACTTTTAGAGTTACCCACTAATCATGCACAACGTACATGAACCTATGCTAGCATGGCAAGTTCTAAATCTCAAGATCCACCGTCGCTTCACAAGAGATTAACACCCTATCTTATATGTTCGCGACGCACATAAGACGAATACGCACAACCAATACTAGATATCATACAATCATCACACACTAAAGTATTAAACAATTAACTAAAGAATTCCATAATAAATCCGTTGCAACCCCATGATCACGATTAGCCCATAATAGCACTTATCGTCATCATGGGTTCATATGAAATCATGATAAACAAACACAAGAAAATAATAACTAAACTAATTATATTACAATAGAGTACGTCACAAGAGTAACTAAGTTCAAAGCAAGAAAACTAGCATCCAACGTTACAACGAAACAAGAATCACAAGAAAATATGCTTCCTCTTCGTTGCGGTGTGCTAAATCGGTCTTCTTCTTTATCTCCTTTGCTCCTTGCGTAATACTACTATCTTCTTCAATCCACACTTATGAGAACGTCTCAAATCTACTTATATAATAGTCCCATAAAACTCAGATTACATAGAAGTGGAAACCAAACAGAAGTAGAAGTCCTGAAATAATATATCTTTTTTTCCGACCCTGCGCGGCCGCTCAACATAGCTGAGCGGGCGCTCAGCTTCCTGCGCGGCCGCTCAGCATAGCTGAGCGGGCGCTCAGACCCCTACTGGAAAATGGTCTGTTTTTACTCCGTTTCTTCGCCGTAATCTGTCCGTTTCTTTCCTCTCGCAATGGTGAACACATGTCAAGGCTTATTCTTGATGATTCCTCCCCCGAAATGCAACTAATACCCTGAAATGCATAAACACTAGAAAAATGCATCAAATACATAAAATACTTGATTTCAAGACACCAATTTAAGCCATTTTAAGACGTTTTAAGTGGTATAAAATGCCACTTATCAGTAGTATTAGGTAATCTTAAAGAATACTGGTATCAACAAGGACTTACCCCTATATTGCATTATGGAAAAATTTAGTCCTAAATGATCGAAGGATCACTCAGTTTTGTGGTCTACGTTAGCAAAGAAATGTATTTTAAATTTGCTCAAGAAATACTTGATAACTCATTTAGAGTATTTTGTGTAAGTACTATCTTGTCTGATAAGTGCGTACATTTTGTTTTATTACTATTTTCATTCTTCGTATTATCTTTCTTTCCGACTTTATGCTCCGGATAGTAAAACTTATTACGCTTTTTTTTCGCTCATATCGATTATACTCTTTGTTCAACCAAATTTGATAAAAGCAAAGGATCAACTAAAGGAAGAAGAATGGAAAAAATGGAGCATCAAGCTTTGGATTGACTTGTTTTCTTAGGAATCTACAAATGACTAAATTTTTTAAAGTTTATAGTATTGGTATAGTATGTACCAGGTTTAATTGTTTTGTTTAAGTTGGTCAGGACCATTTCGTTTTACTGTTTGTACAAATATGTTGAAACTTATGTAGTAATATGGCTTGAACGTCCTGGAAATCTAAGCTATTTTATGTAAAAAAAGTAATATCTCAAGGTTTAATCAAATAAAGCAAATTTTGTGGTGTTTCAGTTTTCCACTTCAAGATAAGTTATATCTTGGTCAAGGTCATTGTTATAAAATATAAATGGTCAAAAGCACTATCTTCGTCTTTGCATGAGGAAAATATAGGCCCGAGCCATGCTCTCACCATTTCCGGAGCCATACATGTCTTCTCTAAAACACTTTCACAGTAAACCTCTGACCTTCTACTTCTTTGCTATATCTTTGGACATTTTTTCGAGTAGAAGGTAGAATTTGATTCCAGAGAGCACTAAGGCGAACTATGTTTTTTTCTAAATCACTGGTGAAGAGTTGTAGCTGCTATATACCTGAAAATTTTAGGATCCAACTATTTTTAAGAATCCTGGGAATCGTAATCAGTAAATTAAATATTCCTAAATTATATACATGACTTAATCAAGAAAAAATGCAACAAAGGGAATCAGAAGTATCTTATAATAAAAATATTAAGAAAAATGCTATGTTTACAAAAATCGTTCCCCAAATCGAACTGGAATGATGAGTTGTCATCATGATATTGGATATTTACTGATAAATTAAATGGACCCTCGTTTATTAATATAAATCTCGTGAATAAAAAGATGACAAGTGTCATTTTGGGAAAGTTTTGAATTTTTTTTTGGGTAAGTTGTGGTATATGGAGAATAGTAGTTTAGCAATTCAATAGTTTACACTACAAGAAAGATGGCCTTTACCGACAGCCGGAGTGGTCGTTTTAGGTCCAAAGTCGCTCGGTATTAGGAAATAAGGATCGCAATCAGATCAGATGGGTTAATCCTAATTATTGTTTACTTTTTTGGTTGAATTTTACATTCATCAACATAAATATACCTAATTTTAAATTCTTAAAACAAGCATATATAATCATTAATTGAGTGAGAAAGAAACAGAGGGTACAAGAGAAAGATATAGAGACAAAGTCTCTGAAGCTAATTAGAGAAAGGGAGAGAGAGGGATGTTAACCAGGTGAAAGAGGGGTTGTCAAGGTAGAGAAAGTAAGGGATTTTAAGTTTTTAATGTTATAATTAAAAAACCGCAGCACCATATTGACCGAAATATCGAATTATGTATTGGTCGGTCTTTACGACGTGGTAGCATTGCAAGGATCGGTTAATTATAATTTGGCTTTCTAATCGTATTAATTGATCATTTTTCTTTTAATCTTTTAACAACTGCTCAACATTCGATATAATTGGTCGGAATAAGATATGTCAATGGTTAATCAACCAAATTTGACTGCAATTATAATAATCGGTCAGTAAAAATAGATCATTAATTCCTTTGTAATTCCGATCGATTGTAAATGTTAGTTGTTTTCTTCCCATTTATATATTGGTTCGGTTAGTATTATGCGGTCGGAAATGACTCTATTTCTTGTAGTGTAAGTAGGTGTATCACATTATTTATTTAATAAAAGTAAAAAAATATATCTAAGAGCCTATTCCTGTTAATATAATTTAGTAGATGCGATATGCAATACCAGAGCATCTTAGTAGTTTGAGCTTAATTTTATAAGGACATGGCAAGCGGAAAATAATTTAATTAAGTATTCAGTGTTTATGACAGAATAGATGTTTCACAAAGTATGTGAAAGAATCATTATTTTCAGGAAATTAGCTTTTCGAAACAAATTTACTAACTTTTATCACAATTGCCCTTTCTCCTTGTATTGTGAGCCCTAACTTTTAATTTCTCAAAATATTTGCAGAATTATCTATAATATATTATAATAGACGAAATATTAAAAGTTTGATAGTAGGTTGGTACTTACTGAAATTACTTAATTGCCCTTACTTAATCTTAGTATATTCTTAATCAAATTATATTAAAGTTGTTAAAAAAGACTACTTCAAATTGAAAATTTGATAATTGGTCGATCATACAATGCTTGCTAAATTTACTTGAATGTCCTGACTTAATTAATTTCAAAAACTTTTTTTTAGAAAATTTATACTATATTATGATAGACAAAATATCAAAAGGTTGGTAGTCGGTCTGTACTTACTGAAATTACTTAATTTACCTTACTTAATTTTACTATATTATAATTTAACTTATATTAAAGTCCTTAAAAAAAGTCTACTCCAAATTGAAAATTTGATAATTAGTCTATCGTACAATGCTTGCTAAATTTATTTAAATGCCCTTACTTAATTACTTTCAAGAAAAAAAATTAGAAAAAATTATATATTACTGGGAAAATGATAGAGACCTTAAATATATTTACCAAAATTTTTCCTAAATACTGATGTGTCAACTTTGTAATTACTAAATTTCCAAATAATGATATGGACCATGCATATATACATATGCGTCCCCAAATCAAAATGCGTCACATATTTGTTCTGTCATTTAATAAAATATTTGGATAATAAATTTGGAATACCTAACACTACTCACTGTTCATTCTTAATCCATGACAACACAACATGAACGGCTCTAACAAATCTACAATTACGCATAACACTCGTTTTCGTCTTCTATCCTGTATTCAAACCTTTCCATTTCACAACACTAACCTTTTAATTTCTCGAACATAATTCGAATTTCAGTTTAGCTCTCCAAACTATATGCGAGAACAATTTTATACCTATTTTCATTCAATTACATTTTATTAATTAAATCTATCTATTTATAATTAATAACTTTTATTAATAACAAATCTCTTTTTAAGTAATATTTTCGTTTCACTTATTTTTTATTTCTACCAACTTTTGGTTTCAGCTTTTATGATTCATGTTATAACTCTAAGTTTATTGTTTTTATTTTTGTTACTCTTATATGACTTATAATTCTATATATATTATTTTTAGGGAATTTACCAAAAATACTAGTTTTTGTAAAATTATTCGCGGTTTTACTAACTTCTGAAAAGATTTGAAAAAATACCATTTTACTCTGAAAATATTTACCAAAATACGATGTTGTATAATAGGTTGTAATTTAGTGTATATTGTGTAACTGTTTTAGGTTGAATTTTATGTTACATTTTATGCCGTAAATATGATTTCAATTTACGGAACATAATTTTGCAATTCTTTTTTATAATTCCAAGTTGCAAACGTGGTCGCAAAAATGATTGCAAGTATTTTGCAATCATTTTTAAAAAGTGATAGTATTTTTGCAAAAATTTTGTAAAACTTGGGTATTTATGAAAAAATCCTTTATTTTTACCCATTTTTTGAATTTTATAAGCCATACTTTTTTATTTTTTATTGGTTTGAATCATGTTTTTAATTATATTTTAAAATATATAGGTTCATATATTGGTCCAACTAAATAGGTTTCGAAAAATATAAATCACAATCAAGTAAATAGGGCATGTGTTTAAATTGAAATATTTTAATTAATAATACTTAATTTGTTGGTGGAATTTCATTTTAAATAAAATAATATGGATATTATAAATACTGTATTTTGATTTCACCCCTTAAAATAATAAAAATTGTTCAAACCTTATTATGATTACAATTCTATATCAGTAGAACTCTAAATTATTTTTTGGTAGATACTTGTTTTTATCTTAGACGGTTATTTTGTGTTTGACCCCTAGATTTTTATTCCATATAGAGTTTTATGTTATTTTTTTAACAAAATATAGATTCCTAGAATCCTATTATAATTATGATATTTCTATTTTCCCTCTTTTATTTTTTATTAAAATAATAAATTAGAATCATTTATACATTGTAATTAATAAGGGAATCAATTTTTAAGGGTACATTCGTTTCACCCTTTTCGGTTTTACGAACTTTAATTTCACCCCCTTTTAAATGTTACTACAGCTTTAAATATAAGATTATTATTCTTTTTTTTATTCCTATATGACTTTCTATATGTAATATTTTCCTTTTTACTTTTATATACCACATATTTATATTATTTTTAAATAAATGGAATCGTATATATATATGTTTTAGTATTTAATTACTTATACATCAAAATTATATATAATAATAATATAAAAATATATTACTACTAAAAGACCCGTGCATAGCAGCCCTGCATCTCCCGGTTTTTAAACTATTTTAAAATAAACGGCTGACACTAAAAAAATTATTGAGTTAACAAAGAGGGTATAAATTAGGGTTTTATAAAATAACAGAAATTAGTGATTTAAGGAAGTACACATTGTTGACATTTGTACTCTGCGCGACCTCAGCTCCGACATTTTTATAAAATTGAAAAATCAATATTTTTACTTGAAATTTTTATGGAAGCTAATAAACTTCATTTATTACTCTCTGTAAAAATTTCTGATTTTTATATATTTTTAAGTCGATTATTTACATTTACAAAGTACGTAATTTGTAGCAGTTTTATCCCGTAAATCCATTTTACTAAAACGGTCATAACTTCTGATCTGTAAATCAGAATCAAGCGATTCAAGCGCCTAAACGATCCTCATAACATTTTATATCATAATCAAGTATCATTTTTCAGGAAACTACAGTTTATACATTCGGTAACCTCTGCAGAAACTAAAGTTGAGTTTTGTTCGTTTTTACGAGGTTACGATTACGATCCGAGTTTCGTTTACGTCTTAAATCATTATACCACCATCGACAACCATCAAATCATCATCTCAACACTAAATTCTCTCAAGAACATCATGTTTTTGAGGTGAAAATCATCAACCTTAAAACTAATTAACTAATCATCAAGATAATTTGAAATTAATCATCAAAACCATACTTATATCCAAGATCCTTATTTCTCTTGAAACTTAAAACTTAAACAAAGTTTGGATGAATGTGTATACCTTCCTTGAAGCTTGTTAATACTTAGTAAAGTCCTAAGATCCTTGATGAAGTCTTGGTCTAGCTTTAGGAGCCTTAAACTTTCATGAAAAAACAAGAAAACAAGTTAGTGATTTTCGGAGTTACTATTCACCCTCAACTTCAAACAATTTTATAAAATTGAGAACTTCATGGATGGGCATGAAATTTGGTTCGTGACTTACCCATGATATGAGAGAGGTTTGGTAAAAATTTGGTGATTTTTGAATCAGGAGAACATGAGATATGAATTTTTCTCTCCATGGTGTTCTTGAAAATCAGCATGGTGTTTTGTGAGAGAGAGAGAGAGAGAGTTTGTTGCTTCTTGAATGCTTCTCTTGGAAGATTGCTTGTGTTTGATTGTTTATTCTCTAGTATATGTCCTATGATAGATTTATGTTGGCAAATATGTTAGGAATATGTGTATTAGTTTGATGATAAGTTAAACAAAATACTTAAGTAGAAATCTAGTGTTTGTAGCCTCAACGGATAAGACCATCTTGGCTATCCGTTAAAGGAGTAGCTTTACTTAGTAATAAGTTTAGTATTGTAGCACATTTCATTCTCTGGATTCAAGTTGTAATTCTTAGATGTTATAGGAAATTATCAGTCATGTTGACTACTAATGGATATGCAAATAGGAGGGCTAATTGTAAATATTTCATGCCTTGTAATTTTGTATAAGTGAAGAAGTATCAACGGATATTGAAGACCTTCAACGGATAAGAAACAAAGCTTCAACGGATGTCTCTAATGCTTCAACGGATAATATCCATCAACGGATAAGTGCTTCAACGGATAAAGACTTCAACTGATAATGCATCAACGGATAAAGCTTCAACGTATAAAGCCTCAACGGATAAGGCATTAACGGATGAAAGCTTCAACAGATGCTTAGTTCATTAGCAGTTGATAGTGACAATTCACAAGCTGACAGAGGCACATGGGTTGACAGAGACAAACTGGAATGTGGAAGCCTCTAGGAGGAATCAAGAAAATGCAGCATTTCCATTCTGATGCAAACAAGGAAGTATTCAAAGATTCACAGATTATCCTAGATTGCATTGGATAGAGAAATGAAGAAGAAACATGTGAAGAATCTTTTTAATTGTATTTTACGGTTTTGTCTTCACTTGTAAACTTGGTGATATATAAACCAAGTAGCAGCTAGTAATTAGATGTGAATTTTTCCAGAGCTGTTTAGAAAAATCCAGAGAGAAAATCATCTAGTTTGTACTAGGAAGCAGCTGTGATTTAATTCTTTGAATCACAGATTTTCTGAAATAACACATCTCTGGTGGAACAACAAATCCACCAGAAAAGTTTTTAAGTTCTTTGTGTTCTTTACATTTATGTTTGAATATATATCTGTATGTATTAGTTTCAAGCAATTCACACACTTGTCTCAAAAACACTTAGCTTTAGAAACTGCTCGAAACTTGAAAAAGTTTTGAGATTTACATTCAACCCCCCTTCTGTAAATCTCATTGTTAGTCCACTGGGAATAACAAAATATTTGGACAATTCTAGCTAGCATTCCTAGGTTACAAGCTAACCTAGTTGGCTTTTCAGGTTTTAGCTCACTATTCTTAGCCTTGGATGATCATTCCTACATCTCTAGCTTACTATCTGATAAGGTAACCATGGTTACTTTTCTAACATGGTTAGTTAGTGTGATACGTTTATTTAATCGTTTACGCATTTGTTCAATCATTTAAACATTTTCGTAATAATTTCTCGTAAACTGTTCACGGCATAAATTCTTTCGTATTTATTCTTTATGTTTTGAAGTATTATCCTTGGATATAAATTCGTAGGGTTTTAAATTAGTAATTATGTTGTGATTCCCGTAATCCTTGATGGTTCGTAGATACAGTCATTTTTCACAGTTCGTTTTCTTTGAAAACTAATAGCGTTTACATACACTCATTTGTTACGTATAATCACAATATCAACTCGGAATCTTAAATTAAAAACTCGTATATGGTGTGGTCGCAAAAAATTTTATTAAACCGCAAGGTTACTATTCATAAGGTCTTTTACTGATGTCAAAAATTTGGGTTTTTTACACACGAATAACATGATGATGATATACAGAACTTGCATTAAGCAATGGCCATGAATGGAACAGTTTCCCATCATACACGTAAGAACAATCGAAAAAAATAAAATTCCTAAAGGTAGCATGAAAAAAAGCACAAACTAGCATGCTTACTGCAGTTTAGCAGTCAAATTTTGTAATGCCTAGATTGATTGGTCAAATATCTAAATACACAAAACTAATAGAAAACTAATTTATAGAAAAACAGGCGTAAGATTATAATAAAGAATTGGATTTTATCCCTCACCTTGGACTTGTGAATGTCCACAGATAATATCCCAGGCTTGTTACTTCTATGAAGAGGAAAACTATTGAGTTTGGTGTATTGCCCCACAGCATCAACCAAGCCAATGATGAAGATATCTACAGATTAGCAACCACAGATAAGGACAAAACAAACAAATTTGTTCGAATAATAAATATAACTATAGATCATACAACAGGTAAACAAGAGTAGCACATTCCAAAAATACAAAAGCCTCGTTTAGATAATTTGTCATAAGATATGAAATTAAATATTTTTTTTGGATAGCTATAATATCTGCCGCCTTTTCCTTTGTTGGGAAAGTGCTGCATTGCAATCAGTTAACTCTTCAATAATTTGGGAAGGGATTCCTAGTCGTAATATCTTCCCGTCAGGGCCCAGTTCATCATCCTCGGCAGCTTTACAGCAATAGAAATTTAAAAATCAAATGTTGTACATATATATAAAAAACGTGAAAAAGGAAAAATAGTGGAACAAAAAAGAAGAGACAGTTGATTGTAAATATATATAAATGTGAGGTACCTATTTTCCCATTACGTAAAGCATAGTGAACGAGTGTCCTACCTAAATGAGGTACATCATGGGAAATATGTTGGAGAAGCATGCGCAAGATAATGTTGAACCATTATTTATACATAAGAACCAAAAATCAGCACAAATTAGTAGTTTGATACCCAGAAACAAAGAATACAGAATAAGTCAGTAGAGATTAACAACAAAAAGTCTAGAAGATAGGGGAGTGTAACATTATTCCTATTCTCCTTGATACTAAGTCATACTTCATTATGTCTCTTGAAAGTTGCAACCTAGAAGATAGTGTGAAACAAAACATATAAATAGATGATATGTAAAGAAAATAACTAATATCAAGTGATTGTGAGGCATACTGATTTAACAGCGATCCCTTTGTTTATATCGTTAGCCAAGTTTAATTTGTGCATGGGCCTTTTAATCTACCAAATGATTACAACATACAAAAATAAAAAGTGGGACGAGAAACTAGAAAAAATATGGAACCAACTATTTTCAATGAGTGTTGGGCAGTCTCCGGAGCAGTAGTGCTAGAAGGGGTCTTTAAGTCATTCTCTACTTCTGGAACTACAGTTTTTTAACATTTTAATAATATATCTAACTATCTACCAGAAGTGTGCGGAATAAATAAGGAAATAAATGTAGGAATTGAAGTTGTGCTTCTCTTAAGATGCAATAAAGAAAACATAACCAAATTTAATGGATGGAGAAATATAATATTGAATGAGTACACGAGAGACCCAAGAATTCAAATCTGTATGCTAGGTATACATTTCTATACATACAACTATAAATAGTTTACACGCGGCCAAAGAAAACTATAATAAAACCATAATTAATCTCTAATCAAACTCAAACAAATACCTAAATTAAGTTCTAAATAAATCAAATCTAAAAATCAAACAAAAATATATAACTAATTAAGATCAAAACTTCAAATACTTAAGCTACAAACCTCCAAGATCCAAACTCGAACAAACACCAAACAATATGTAATTTAACACCACTGAATTTGTTCAACAAGAGAAAGAACTATTAAAATAAATTGAACCATTAAAAGAAATAAAGAAAGAATTAAAGGGTGTTTATTGAAACCGGAATTGAAATTGAGAGGGGGTTAGTTTAATGATTATTCGAAAGGGGTTAGTTCTAGGGTTAAGTTTGAGTAGCAAAGGGGAAGAACCTGAATGTGGGGAGTTCGTTTTTGTTTTTGTTTTATGTTTTGATATTTCTGATATTATGTTTTATGTTTTTTAATTTGTATTAATTTGAAAATTTGGGAGAGGAAAATGTGTAAAGGAGGGAAAACCAAAGGGGGGAACTAAAATGAAAATTTGAGCTAAGAGCGGGGAGAAAAGAAGGAGGACGCGGTTAGATTTTTTTAAATAAAGTTTTAGACATCGCTTTTGTAGTTGAGTGAGGTCCAGAAAATAGAAAGACATCATTTTTTATTTTGGTGATGTAAAAATGGCCTTTACCATCAGTGTTTTTTCTAACCGATGTCTAAGGTGCGATGTCTAATCCAATTTTTCTAGTAGTGATTTGCAGGCTCCTTCAACTGGCTTGCTAACAACCTTTTTATAAAGGTGAGTTAGGTGATTCACAGAGCCATATTTTTCACATTTCTTTCTTTGAGCATTTACAACATAAGCCAAATTGTTGCTTTTGTTTATTCCAATCTTCCCATTTCTATTTTTCTTCTTCTTTCTTGCATCTTCAGTTTTTGTTTCCTTGACAAGTGTCTTGGAATCTTGATTGTCCATGAGCTTCTCTTCCGCTTTAGAAGATTGAGTTATTCCTGCATTTTTATTCTCATTGTCTTCTTCAGCAATCTCTTTCTTTATAATCAACTATTCTTCATTGAAGTTTACTTCACATGCTTTGAACACATGTGAACCAACCTTTTTCAGAATAACTGGAACATTATCATTTTCATTAGCTTTCCCTTTTCCACTTACAGCTTTCTTCTTCTTGTTCAAGGCATCATAGTCAAGACCAGTAGCAATATTAGCACATGGCTTGTTCTTCTCATGGTATTGTCCAACCAACTCAGATGCATTCCTGAAAGATTTTAACTTGACTTTATTCTTTTCCAGCTTCTCCCTTTGCACTGCTTCAATTTCACAGGCACACTTGAGCTTGTTCTTCAGATATGCATTTTCTTGTTTCACAGCTTCAAGCTCTACCAACAACAACTCAGCTTCTTGTTTCTCATTTTCAAGTTTCTTATTTATCTTTGTCAATCTGCTAACTTCTTCATTAGCAGCAACCATGTTTGTATAAATGTGAAACATTTATGTGCTCATCTTTTCTATAGTTTCCTTATATTGAATCACATTTAAATCAATGGTGGTAAGAGTTGGTAGTTATGATTTTGATGAGGATGACTCTCCTTGCTCCAAGGACATTAATGCATAATTTCCAACTTCCTCATCTTCATCATTATTAGAATCATCCCAACTCTTTCCCTCTGCAATATAGGCTTTGCTTTGCTGTTTCTTCAGAAGAGCTTCATACTTTACTTCCAGTTCAAGATAAGCTTTATCTTTCTTTGCTTTCTTTGGTTTCCTACATTCTGTAGCAAAATGGCCTAGCTCATCACAGTTATAGCACCTTATCTTTGATTTGTCAACGGATCCAGTCTTGTAATCATTTTTGCTATCAGATGTGTACTTCCCTTTTCCTTTCCAGTTGCTGCCTTTGTTGAATGATTGTCCTTTACCCTTAAAGAATCTTGGCTTCTTTACTCTAATGTTAGAGAACTTTCTTGCCAGATAGGCCATTGACTGATCAAACTCAACAAGTTCATCCGGGGTGTAGAACTCACCTTCTTCCAATTCTAGTATGACTTGTTCCTGTGAATCATTGTTTATTTGCTCACTTGTTGAGGCAACTAAAGTCTGGGATCTTGGCTCATTATTAGAGAACTAGATTTCATTGACAATTAGAGCACTTGAACCATCTACAACATGCCCTTGACCAGCTCTAAATGATTTCCTTTGAATCATCTCTAATTTATATGTTTTTAAGATTCCATATAGAACTTCCAGAGTTATTCTGCTCAAGTCTCTCCCTTCTCTAATTGCTGAAATTTTTTGTTCCAAATGATCTGGGAGTGTAAGCAAAAATTTCAAGTTCACTTCTTCAGCTTCATAGTATTTGTCATGCAGCTGCAAGTCATTTATCAGCTTGTAAAACTTTTCAAACACATCAGTGATACTTTATTTTGGCTTAGCCATGAAACCCTTATACTGTTAAATCACTATCGTTATTTGATTAGATCTAACTTCCTTAGTTCCTTCAGAGAGTATTTTAATCTTTTCCCAGATTTGCTTAGCAGTGTCACAGTTGACAATGTTATTGTACATTACATTGTCAAGTGACACTATTAGGATCAACTGCAAGCCACTGTCCAAGGAGACTTTTCCTTTCTCAAGCTCAGTGTACTCTGAAGGATCTTTACGAGCATAATGAGCTGGGATGACCATGTCTCCATCTGTAGATTCCTCAACTCTAACCATATGAGTGAAAGGCCCATTTTTGAGAATCTGAATATATAATGGATTGGTCATCCTGATAAACAACAATATTTTCTTCTTTCATAGAGTGTAGTTAGTTTTATCAAAAGTAGGAATTTTGATGATACTGATTTTCTGTGTATTCATTCTTCCAAGATCTGAATCTGTTTGCTTTCAGATTTTGCTCTGATACCACTTGTTAGATAATGAATTACATACAAGGGGGTGAATGTGTTGTTGTGTTTTTATGCTTTTCTTGAAGTGTTTATGGTTATGAACAAATTAAATCTTTCAGTGAGATGTGTTAATACTGAAATTAAACAAGCAATAACAGTGAACACAAATATTTCAGAACTCAATTAATTTTATATTAAAATTAAGAATGTTTTGCTACAAAATTCTAGGCGTCTTTGTTGCTAAAGAGCTTAGCTTTTTCCTTGAGAGAATACAAGATTTTTCTTATCTAAATTGTTACAAATAAACAAAGCATCCAGTGTTTACTTTACAGAACAGTAAACACTGGATATTACACAGCATGCAACAACATGTACTAAACCCTATTTTTGGATAACCAAATCTTTCTATTTCTGGCTTAGTGTATCTTTGCTAATCTTGCACGCCTGTGACTTTACTTTGTCAGTTAATCTTGGCCTTTGATCTTGTACTCTTCAAGCTACTTTTTGTAGACTTATCAGTCCAACTAGTTAGATTGTTTGTTGATTGATAATCCTGAATATTAAACTGGTCTGCACTTTGTACTTTGAGTTTTGCCTCGAGATCTCTAGTTTTCTGTATAGAGAACTTGACATCTCGATAAGTATATTGACTTATCGAGATCTCTAATCTCTCTACAGTTGTTTTGACTTATCGAAGTCTCAGAGTTCTCTATAAGAGAATTTGGATTGTCAAGATCTCACATCTTTATGTCTTCACTTTGGCTTATCGATAACTCTGAGTTCTCTAATGATAAATAGACTTATTGATATCTCAGAGTTCTCTAGTGAAGAAATGACTTGTCGATATCTCCAATTTTAATTTCTTCAATTTGGCTTGTCGATATCGTTGAGTTCTCTAGAAGCTTTTCCTAGACTTGTCGATAAGTCATTCTGGAATTCTCAAATGACTCCTCTATAACACTTAATCTGTGACTTGTAGAGAACTTGACTTAAAATATTTTTCCCAAAATAGATTTATTCAACTCTAAGTTTCTTCATAATTCTTCTGAGGCATGATCTTCTCCATCTTCATCTAGATAGAATTCTTAGGCTTGATATTATTTACAGAAAAATACTCTAGTCTGCCCTTGAACATTTTTACAGACTTAAGTGTTACAATACACAATGCAAACATAGATTACCATACAACTTACTTAAGGTTGTCAATTTGACTTAGTCTTGTTATTGTACAGGCATGTCTTGTACAACAAAACCAACCGTAATTATTATTCTTCTGGAGGGTTTGAATATTCTAATAGTACCAAAAATGGCAAACCAAATCCATTATTTTTGTGTTGTGTAATCGTGTCGTGTACGAAATTTTCAGTCAATTTATTAATTTGTCATAGTCCAAATTATTTATCTTTAGCCTTAGACTCATTCACTATAAATTAAATTTATTCGGTAATGTACGATTTTTTTATTATATAATATTAAAATATAAATTGAATTGTAACTTTTAAGATGGAGAATTTGTTTTTTCACATTTTTTATATGATATGATTTGATATTAATTTATTATAACTGTTCATATTAAATTGGTAGTACGGTAATCAGAGCTAAGAAAAATTTGGATAAATTCACCTTTATACATATTATATAATAAGGATATAATTTTATATTTTTTAGAGGTATTTAAATTTGAAAAAAAAAGTTACTAACTGAAATATATAGTTTATTGTTATTTTTATGTGTGTTTACGAATATTACTATTTTAAATTTAAACGATAAGTTTTATCTCAGGTTAATAGTATATGAATCACATTTAATTTAATTTAAATTTTTTTATCCCGAGACCCATTATATTGATCAAATCCAACTAATAATGTTTAGTTTGATTTTAATTTTGTTTAAAACCGGATAAATATATAATTTTGTTTAACTCAGACGGATTATATATTATTTTATTTTAGCTGGTTGAATTTAATTTTGATTTTAATTCTATTTTACCCTGGACTAGTTCTATACTTTTTTAGCCTGGATTAATAGTATAATATATTTTCTTTTATCCCGTTGTTATTATTCTGGTTGACGAATTACCAGGTCAATAATATTTATTTTAGCCCGAAATTCATTCAACTGATTGACTAAATTCAACTTATTATAATTAGTTCATTTTAAATTAATTTAACCTTGACCAGTAGTATAATTATGTGTTAGTCAAGATGAAGAGTCTATATTATTTAATCTTATTTCAATGTCATTAAACCGACAAACGTATTGTCACTATTTAAGTTGTGAAAAAAATATCATGAATAACATAGATGCAAAAGAAATTCCGTATATTATATAAACCCATTTAGGATATAAATCAAAATACAGTGTCAACTAACCGACTATAAAATTTTTAATAATTTGGTGTGCAATGCACAAATGTTTTATTTTTTTTAGTTAACAAATATTTATTAATTTGAAATAGTTAAAGAAATCAATTCAAATAAACAAAAAAAATTACAGAGTTTCGTTTGATTTTGTTTTGGCTCTACCTTGAGTTCTATAAATTAGATTTTGATGCAGGTCAACGATCAACCATTTCAAATTTCTTCTATTGACCTTTAACATACTTGGCTTGGCTGATGAAGATTCCATCACTTCTTTGAAAGACTTGAAGTCCAAGAAAGTAACTTAATTCTCCCATCATGCTCATTTCATGTAACGCCCCCAAATCCGGGGTCAGGTGATTTGGTCGTCACGATGAAACCTCAATCTAAAATACCTGTTAAATCAATAAATAAATGCCAGCAATTGAAATATAGCATATGTGACCCAAAACTACACCATGATCTTTTCAGGTTACAGTTCTAGAAATAAGAATTCCAAATTTCCATAAATACATTTTCACTTTCTTTTAAAACTCTTTTCAACAAATTCCAACTTAATACTAAACCCCCTAGTATAACTTCGAAAAGAAGTATACTAGGCCCAACTATACTATATACAACTATAATATAATATAATATAATATAAACAACTTTACACAATAGAACCTACACTAGTCCGCAAACCCTGGACCAACCACCTTCCAAAAGCTTCTTCTTTGCTTCCTCGAATTACGCGGCTAAACAGTGCAAGCTAATCCTCACTGGAATGTTAAATTTAAAAATAGGTAAGTATGAGCGAAAGAAATGCTCATCAAGTTAAGTATCACATATATATGGTCTTTTTAGTATAAAACCGATATCTGCATTAGAGCAGAACAATTAAATCATAATTGTTGAATTAGAAAATTTATTTAAGAAATCCCAAAATTGATTCCTTAAATGTATTCAAAACCCTTTCAATATTTTTGAGCGAAAATAGTTCAGCAATACTTTGAATCTTGACGAGAATAAAACTCGTAAAACAGTGTTTGCGGAAATATCGTAAACAACGATATCATGAAACAGTGATTATGGACTGAATCATACACTTTATTCAAAACCGAACTCTTGATATTATTACTCATTTTGATGTCATATCAAATTAGATATCAATATAACTTTGATGCTCACAACATCGCATACTAAAGTCAACATCAATCATATATATTAATACCACCTTTGATACTTAACAACAAACTAAATTTCAACATCACGCAGAAACTAAATCAAAACTACATTTCTCCTTTAATCCAAAATAGAAATACTTGTTAATCATTTATCATATGATTATCAAAACAATAAAAAAATTTAGATATCCATTTAGATTGAAACCAATTATACTTTATGATGTTCCTGATGATCAGTCTGGAAACAACACCGGTATCCCGCAGTCATACCGTAAATATAGGCACCAGTATCCCGCAGCCATACCGTATATATAGGGCGCCAGAAAAGGCATATATTTTCCTTGCAAGATATTACAGCTGGACCGATGTCTCAGTCACCTATACTTTAACCAGTAACCATTCAGTCTTGAAACCTTTTTATTAAAAGGGGTCATAATAATTGACACCCTTATAAATTTTATTCCCCCTTCACTTGGCATGAATACTCACAATAAAACCATTTTGTCCTCAAAGTATAAAACATTTATAAATCTGGTATTTGGATAAGTAAAAACACATAACTATTCTGAATCTAGAATAGTAGAGAGTACTTGCATGATAAACATTTAACTCAGTGATATATAAAATATTTGTCTATTCTGAACCGATAATAGAAAAAAAATATTTGCATAATCATAAGCAGTTGGATATGTAAAATTTAAAATTATTCTGGAATTAGAATAGCGTAAAAAACTTGCATAATAGGGTTCAAAATAAATATCACTTGAACGATAAGTGAAGATAGGGATACTTCCATTTGGTGTTTAGCAGTTAATCACACTCGCAATAACATAATTATTCTGTCATTCTGCCTTAAGACATCACCATCATTTGCTTTGTTAATTCTCTGGTCTGCTACTCATGTTGTTGGTACAAGCCTAATATTCAACACCATTCCATTTCACTCTTTAATTATCCAATGCCTGGTTCTTATCGTCTCGAACAATCCGCATCTTGTAGAGCTTTTTCTACCGAATGCTAGGTTATTCTTAAACTGACTTCGGGACCTGGGACTTTCATCTGGAACCTACAGAGTCGAAATACCTTTAATTAGACGGTCGCTTATGCTTGACATAACCTCACTATCAATTCTACCCTTACGATTTCATAACCCAACTTATATTTATACGAACCATCTCAATATACAAAATAGATAGGGCTCACATACTTCAAATAGGATTTGGTAGTTACCTTCGGAAAATACGTATAACTATCGTTACAAAAAATAGGGTCATCAGACTCTTTTTGCAAAATATTTCAACGAGTGACATCCTTTATTTACTTATTACACACAATATATTTCAAAAATATTTCATCATGATACGAAAATAGTTTTCGTAACATATTTATAATATAATATTATATACTGAATTGGTATTCCCGATAATTACAAGATACGTTTCCGTATTTCCGGAATACTAATTTCTCGAAAATCGGGCAGCGTTTCCTCTATTTATCGGACTACCCGTCAAAACATAATCGACGCAAGCAACAACAACCAATCCAAATTCGTAACCCAAACAATGCTACGACTTTTAATAATAAATAATCTATTTTTTATTTCGAAATTAGTTTTTACGAACTTAATCTATTTATTTTTAATTGTAGGACTCATCGTCGGCTCGCCGAGGCTCATCGTCGACGACGATAAAATTCGCTAGTGTCCGATTAAATTCAGGTTTCTGACACAAATTTCACCAATTAAAATAATTTTCCCGCACGAATTATTTTTACATCACGCAATTTTCTCAAATAATTTCCTGCATAAATTAAATAATTAAATTAATAAGCAATAAGAATATTGTCAATCAGAAACAAGGCCAAGCAACCGCACACCAGCACCACACGCGCGTCACATACACACACCCAATTCGCACACACACACGCACACACGATTCATGCACACACACAGACTGTACACACACAAATCAATACACACACGCGTATGTATATACGCCGGAGAAAAGAGAACGACGACAAAACGGAGGGAACGGGGGCGGCGTCCACTCACCGGAAAAAGGAAAAAATATCGGGGGAATAGACGAAAACAGAGAAGGATGAGAGATTGGAGGGAGAAACGAGAAAAATCGAGAGAGTGAGAGAGACTGAGAGAGCGAGAGAGAGTCGGAGAGAGTCGGAGATACAGAGAGATTGATGTTTTTCTTTTTGTTCAGGATCAGGGTTGTAAAAATCGCCGATTACTCCGTTTAATCGACCGAGTAATCGGTGATCAGCATGGTGCCGATCTTATTATACCTAATCGCCGGAAAAATGTTTTTTAGAAAAACGGTCAAAATCTTATTAATCGGGTCAAGAATCGAGCAAGGAAGAAGAAACTTGCGTTTGGAGAAGACGATTACATAGAAATGATAGGCAGAATAGTTGAACAGAGTAGTCACCGATGCCGGAGAAAATGAGAGAAAATGGGGAGAGAGAGAGAGAGAGCGAGAGAGAGAGAGTGTGTGTGTGTGTGAGAGAGAGAATAGCAGGGGAGAGACGTTTGAGGGAGTGGGTAGAAGTGTACAAATTACTCTTTTCTTTGTTCAATATTTAGTAATAATGATGTACCATGTAATATTTGTATAGTATAAGCTCTTCGGTAAAATGTTAAAAATTTACATTTAAAAAAAAAATTGTGATATTCATTGTTTAAAATTTTAAATTTAAAAATTTATTATGTATATTTATTTATTATTTAAATAATATATACCTGATTATTGCTCCGATTAATTCTTCCGATTAATCCCCGATTTACCGATTAATCCCTAATCGGTACCTCCACCGATTAGTACCGATTTCCGATTTTTACAACTGTGTTCAGGATAAGAAGAAAAATAGCAGCATATAACCCATCCACGTGTCCAATTAAAAGGACACGTATACCCTTCTTGACTGCGAGTATAATTTCGTCTTGCATTTCACAATTTAACGAACAATTTACGGATAAAAACAAATCAAAATTATTAAGAATAAATTTTAAAATTCCCAAAATAATCAAAAACTAATGAATTAATTTTTTTTTAATTTTTAAAGTATTTTTGAATCGTGCATCAGGCCTGCATGTTACGATTTAACGAATAAACGTGCGATTGAATAAAATCCGAAAAATTATCAAAATAATTCTAAAATTCTTGGTATAATTAAAAATTAATAAAATAAAATTTTCATAATTTTTAAAATATTTTTGGATTGTGCATCATATCTGCATTTTACGATTTATCGAACAAATGTGCGGGTAAATATAATCCGAGAAATTTCCAAAATAATTTTAAAATTCTATAAATATTCAAATACTAATAAGACATAAGTTTCATCTGTTCCTTGAATTTGATTATGTTTCGCACACTAGTTCCAGTAATCAACAAATCATCTACTACACTCCAATGATTAATAACTCATTTATATATTTCCTAATGTAGACAGCATGCTCAAATGGACAATTAATAAATCCCAATTTATGAAGACATTTGTTTAGCTGAGTGTACCAGGCCCTAGGTGCCTGACGTAAGCCATAGAGAGCCTTCAACAACATGTATACTTTTGATTCTTGTCCTTGCTTCACAAACCCTTTTGGTTGCGTTACATATACCTCCACTTCTAATTCTCCGTTAAGAAAAATGGATTTGACATCAAGATGATGTACTTACCAACTTTTTTTAGCAGAAAGAGCCAATAATAAACATACCATTTCCAACCTTGTAACAGGAGCGATGATTTCTTCATAATCGATGCCATGTTTCTGAACATACCCTTTTGCGACTAGTCAGGCTTTATGCTTGACAATCTCACCATTGGTACCTTTCTTGACTTTAAATACCCACTTCAAGTCGATGGCCTTATGTCCCTTTGGCAAGTCTGTCAACAACCAGGTGTAATTTTTCACTATACATCGAGCTCGTTTTGCATTGCAACCTTCCATACTCTATTTTTACAGCTTGTTCATATACAACTGGTTCATCGATACCCAACAACAATAATTCCTCTGCTAGCTCTATTTTTTCTGTTTGATCATATATATCTCGGAGAGCTTTGAATCTTCGTGGTTTACTTGATATTTCAGATCCGCTGCCTTCATTTGTCTCAGCTCTAGTTTCAGTACTTCGGGTGGATGACTCCTATAATTAAGGTAACTAGATTTACACTTGAACTCTGGTTGATATTTGATATGTTCGACTGTGGTGTTGATAAAATATGATCTTCACTTGACATAAATGTATGTTTAGATTCAACATTTTCTTACTCATCATCTGTAATTCCCACTACTGTGAACTTTCCTGACTCGACAATATTTAATTCAGTGTTATTCGATTGACAGTTCCTTGTTTCTTCTTCGAAATATACATCACGACTAACATGTGCCTTCCCTGTAGACGGATTGAACAGCCTCTAAGCCTTTGTGCCTAGATCTCTTCCAAGATGCACGACCTTTTTACTTCTATCATCTAATTTCCTAACATGAACATTAGGAATTTTATGTAAGTAACGTATCAGAATATATTTAAAAACATAAGGTTTCTTACCAAACCTGGCTTCGTGAGGTGTCATTCCTGAAAGGGATCGAGTGGGCAATCTGTTCAAAACATATACTACATGCCTGAATGCTTCCCCCCAAATTCAGATGGAACATTTCTTTTTCTCTTTAACATACTCCTGCTATAGCCACCACCGTTCTGTTTTAATCGTTCAAACACACTATTCTGTTATGGAGAATATGCTATCATGTAGTGTCTCAGTATTTCAGTGTCCTCACAAAACCTGTCGAATCTAGTCGAGCAAAACTCTCTTCCTCTATCAGTCTGAAATTCACATATTCCCTGCTTTGCCCCATTCTCAACTAAAGCCTTGAATCTTTGAAAAATTGGCAGTGCTTCAATTTGTTCTTAATTATATAAACAGACATCATTCTTGTGTAATCATCGGCTAACATCAAGAAATATTTATTCCTAGAGGGTGTAGCGGGTGAAATAGGGCTACGAAAATCCCCATGTATCAGTTCTAAGGCAGTTTTAGTAGTGAAATTAGATTGGGAAGGGAATGGCTTACGTGCATGTTTAGACATGAGACATTCGCTACCCACTTCTTTGGACTGCACTAGGTTGGGCAGACCATATACCATCTGTTTCTTTGACATTATCTGCATTGCTTGGAAATTGACATGGCCGAGGAAAATATGCCACAACCATGTTTCCTCTTCCATTTTTGTCAACAAACATTCAACTCTGGCCCCTTTGATGCACAGCTTATACAACCTGTTAGAAGCCTTCTGTAATTTGATGAGAAGCTTTCTGTTTGCAGCGTAGACCCACAACATATCACCATCAAGAACAACTATATTTCCCTAATCTGACAGCTTCCCCAAACTGATTATGCTGCTTCGAAGAGTTTGTATAATACACCTCTTTTAGCTCATATTCTTCGCAATTTCTACACACCATATTTACATAACCCTTGTCTTTGATATGCATTAAAGACCCGTCCCTGAATTTTAATTGGCATGTGATGCTTTCGTTTAAGTTTTTGAATTTTTCATGATGCCTAGTCATGTGGTTACTGGAATTGTTGTCTAAATACCACGTTGTCTTCATTTTCTGTACTCATGACAACTAGCTTGTTAGTACTACTTCCACAATTGCACAATATAATTTTCCATCACCACTGTTCTCAAACTCCTCCACCAGCAAAGCAGGTTCATCATCATTAATTTGAGTCAAATTGGCTTCAACCCTCTATTCTCTGTCCCTCCTTGGTTA